>NC_056727.1:127497207-127797207 GCF_019279795.1 Protopterus annectens
CCGACGTCCTCATACAATACCACAACTCCTCTCTAGGCACCCTGTCATATGCATTCTCTAAGTCTACAAAAACACAATGCAACTCCTTCTGACCTTCTCTGTACTTCTCCATCAACACTCTCAGAGCAAACATCGTATCTGCAGTGCTTTTTCCCAGCATGAAACCATACTGCTGATCATTAATCATCACGTCCCTTCTTAGCCTAGCTTCCACTACTCTTTTCCATAACCTCATGCTGTGACTGATCAATTTAATCCCTCTGTAGTTACTACAGCTCTGCACATCACCCTTATTCTTAAAAATCGGTACCAAAACACTTTTTCTCCATTCCTCAGGCATTTTCTCACTTTCCAAGATTTCATTAAACAATTTGGTTAAAAAATCCACTGCCATTTCACCTAAACACCTCCATGCTTCCATAGGTATGTCATATGGACCAACAGCCTTTCCATTCTTCATCCTCTTCATAGCTATCCTTACTTCCTTCTTGGTAATCCATTGCATTTCATGATTCACTATCCCCACATCATCCAACCTTCTCTCCCTCTCATTCTCTTCATTCATCAACCCCTCAAAGTACTCTTTCCATCTGCTCAACACACTCTCCTCACTTGTAAGTATGTTTCCCTCATTATCCTTTATCACCTGTACCTGCTGCACATCTTTTCTAGCTCGGTCCCTCTGTCTAGCCAATCTGTACAGGTCCTTTTCTCCCTCCTCAGTGTCCAACCTTTCATACAACTCTTCATATGCCTTATCTTTAGCTTTCACCACCTCTCTCTTTGCCATGCACGTCATCTCCTTATACTCCTGTCTACTTTCGTCATTTCTCTTACAATCCCACTTCTTCTTTGCCAACCTCTTTCACTGTATACTCTGCTGTACTTTCTCATTCCACCACCATGTCTCCTTGTCGTCCTGCCTCTGTCCAGATGTCATACCAAGCACCTTTCAAGCCGTCTCCTTTACTAGCTCTACTGTAGTTACCCAGCTGTTTGGTAACTCTTCACTGCCATCCAGTGCCTCTCTTAACTCTTCCCTGAACTCCACCTCACAATTACCCTTTTTCAATTTCCACCATTTGATCCTTGGTGCTGCCCTCACACTCCTCCTCCTCTTCTTGATCACCAACGTCATCTTACAAACCACTATCCTATGCTGCCTAACTACACTTTCCCCGGTCACCACTTTACAGTCTCATATCTCCTTCAAACTGGCCCTCCTACATAAGATATAATCTACCTGTGTGCTTCTTCCTCCACTCTTGTATGTCACGTTATGCTCCTCCCTCTTGTTAAAATACGTCTTCACCACAGCCATGTCCATCCTTTTCGCAAAATCCACTACTATCTGACCTTCTGCATTCTTTTGTTTAACACCATACCTACCCATCACTTCCTCATCCCCTCTGTTCCCTTCACCAACATGCCCTTTGAAATCTGCTCCAATCACCAGTCTCTCACCCTTGGGTGCAGTCATCACGACTTCATCCAACTCACTCCAAAATGTTTCTTTCTCGACCATCGCACACCCAACTTGTGGAGCATATACACTAATACACTTGCAAATTACTAGTAAAAGTAGTTTAGTTTTATCTTTACTGGAAAAGCTCACCCAGACTCTGCCACAATTTGCTGTGAAGGAAAGGTTACTTTGCTTTTCCTTCCTTGTGTCTTGTATAACTTTATTGCTTTTTTCTGTTTTGTATACTGTGATTTGTTTTCTTTACACTGTGTTTTACTTGCATTCTGGCTTTAATTGCATATTAAAACTTGGAAATAGACCACAGCTGTGTTTCTTGTGAGTCGCACACAAATTAGAAAAGGTCAGTTAAGGAGTCACACACAAATTAGAACAGGTCAATTAAGGTTAATTATCTGTGAACTGAGGTAGTGGAGCTAGGAACTAAACCTTCTATTTAAGGGGTGAAATAAAACATTTCAAAGCTTTACTGGAAAAGCTCACTGTGACTCTGCCACAACTTGCTATGAGGGACAGGTTAATTTGCTTTTGCTTTCTTGTATTTTGTATTACTTTGCCTTCTCTATTTGTATGCTGTGATTTGTTTTCTTTACACCATGTTTTACTTGTATTCTGCTTTTATTGCATATTAAAACTTGGAAAGAGACCGCAGCTGTGACTCTTGAGTCACACAGAATTTTTTTAATACCCCTTGCACCCTGTTGCTGTTGTTTTATCATCACAACTGTCATTCTAGTTGTCTACCCCTTATGTTAATTTGACTACATATCTCCTTCTCTTTCCCCTTTTCCTCGTTGTTGTAAGCACATTATCAGCTTTGTGAAATCACTTCCCTTCAGCTATTTAAATTTATTGGCCATTCCACTGTATTCCATAGAACCATAGTACAAAAGTGCCCACCCCCTTTCAATCTGTCTTGCTGTTTTAAAGTTAGTGGCTCTCCACTTAGCTAAAGCTTTTTCATATTTAACTGCTTAGTGCACACTGCAGTGCTTAGGATATTAACCCATTTTTATCATCTTACCTTTATACACTCTGCCTCTCAGTAGTCATCTCTAGATTAGTTCTTCTCTTTTCTTCTAGTGAGAGAAGGAACACAGAGACATTATTTCCTGTAGACTGCTGATCACCAGAAAGCCTAGTAACTGCTTTATAGGTGACAGCTTGGAATTTGTTTATGTTCTACTCCTGGTGAGTGAAGGAGCCAAGTGCATTTATTCCTGACTGTTTCTGTTTGGGCAATGAGTGTCTGTGCTTGATGATCCTGATTGGCCTGGTTACTATTCAAGGCAGCTACCAGGAAAAGGCTACAATAAGTCTACAGACCCTTGGTTCATCTTGGACAAGATTGTGGATCACCAAACAGGCTGTGGCCTGCTTCTCATCTTGGGATTGGTGCTAATGTTTTGCTTTTGTTGAGAGAGGAAGCAAAGGAGCATTGTATCCCAGCAGAGAGTAAATCTGTGGTGAGACCAATACTAGTAGCAGTGAGGCAGTAGCCATTCCCACTACTCCCCTCTTTTCATCATTCTTGACAAGCTAATTATTTGTTTTCAGTAATTACTGCTTGATTTGTTTCTAACTTCAGAATATCTGACTAAATACTTCATCCTTAAGTTTTCAGGGTCTGTGTATTAGTTTCCCTTCAAGTGTTTGGCAGTGCCCTGTACAGACACAGACACCTTGAGTGACATTTTAACTGTAAAAGCACAAGTGAAATTTCACCAATACCTAGTTGCACACAGGCAACTAGTTTGCAGTGACAAGCACTGTCCGTAGACTTGCTTTATATTCTCACTCCAACTGTCTAATCAGTAAAAAAAGGGTCTGTTGCCATGGATATAAACTTTCCCACTATCTCCGTTACCAGCTTGGGGGATCTTGGAGTCCTGAGGCAATGTAGAAATTGCCTCATGTTTACTGACAGCCAGGTAATTCTCAAGCAAACTGATATGGTATGTGGGAGATGTATTTACACAATGTCACTGGAGGCAAAGCTCTCACATAAAACTACTCCCAATGTCAATAAGTTTGTCAGTAATACAAATGCTGTACCCATCACACACAATTTAAAGCAGACATACAGACCCACATATGCTGAAGCAATTAAATGTAACCCTCCTGCACCCCAAAGACCTCTTAGACAAAGCACACATAACAAATAACCTCAGCAGCTCCAAATGCATGCTTTCAAAACAGCACCCACATAAACACATAGAGCCACATCTAATGGAGCCTCTGCTTCTAAGCCTGTAAGGCAAGCCACCACACAGTCCAACATTCTGTCATTGGAGACTTCATCGTGAGACACACTGATGTCCCTGTCACCAGGTTCAGTGAGGAGAAAGTCACTATTAATCGCTTATCAGGGGCTAAGATCCGCGACATTACACACACACTGAGGTCACTGGACCACAAGTACCAGTATGACTGTGTCTTAGTACATGTAGAAGTAAATGACCTGAGGCGTACCTCCCTAGACTATATGAAGAGAGGCATCATGGAGCTCTTAGAATGTGTCTCTCAGTCTTGTATGAGCCTAGCATTGAACATTTTAACTTCTCCAAGGATGATGCCACAATATGAACAAAATATAACTGATTTTAATAATTGTCTTAGTTTCTGGTGTCAGTCTAAGAGGGTGTAATATTTGTCAGCATGGAAGGAGATGGTCAACAGACCACACTGCTTTGCCAAGGGTGGTCTGCGCCTCTTCTCTCTAGACTTTCGAATATTAGCTAAGACTTCTTCCCCCATAGTGCCTTTTTTAGGCAATGCCACACTGAAAGAACATCCAACATAGGTTCATAGGTTCATAGAGTAGTACTAGGTTAACTGCCCTTGCGAGACAGTTTAAGCCTAGCCAATTATCCCTTGTGAGACTCAAACCCTGCACCTTATGTTTGTAAGGCAAGCACCTTAACCATTAGGCCACCCTCCCAACCCTAGAAAATCAAAACCAAGAAAATCTACAGATATTGCTGCTTAGTGCTAGGAGTCTAAACAAAAACTCCACTCCCTGGAAGCTGTCTTCACTCTAGAGAATGCTAACATCTGTGCGGTCACTGAGACATGCTTTAAAGCCGTGGAGAGCACACCAACAGTGGAATGTTATAATGCCTTCCACACATCTAGACCGGCTACTACGCAGACAGGGACTAAAGGTGGAAGTGTCTCGATTTACATCAAAAATAATTGTACGTCAGGGCTGGTCAAACAGGACAATGCACTTGAGCTGCTCCATGTTCAAATCATCATTGGCAAAATCCAGTACCACTGCCTTGCAAGGTATAGGTCCCCTTCTATGACCCAGGAAACCCATACCATGTATTTAAACTTACTGGAAACACTCACCATCCAGTCCAGTACCATATTCATGGGCAACTTTAATTACCCCACTATTAACTGGGAATCCTGAACGAAACCGAACATACAGACACCGAGATTCCTGGATTCTGTAAACACATACTCCCTGGACCAGATTGTCAGTACACCAACCAGGGGTGCAACCATACTGGATCTGGTCCTCGCTAATATGGGAGAATGCTGTATACCCCTACTGTAATGTTTTCCCTGGTATAGTCAGACCACAAAATGGTCTCCTTTGAAGTAAAAATAAAACCTAAACACCCATCTAAACCTGGAATATTCAGGAACTACTCTAAGGCTAACTTCCTGCTATTAAGTGATAACCTGGCAAAATTTCAACCTCTCCATAAACCCTGAAAACACCGTTACAGTTGCAGAACTGTTCACAGAAACCCTGCACAAGCATATTAATAGCTGCATAGAGGCAGCTGTACCCACCAGGAGGATGTACAGAACTTAAAAAACAAGCCGCCCTAGTGGAATCACAAAATCTATACGCTGTATAACAGAAGAAAGAAAATCATGGCAAAAATTAGGAGGTACAGCACTCAGCAGGATAAAAGTACTCTCATCAAACTAAACAAAATGCAGAGAACAAATAAATATCAATGTCCATATAACAGAGCTTCCATTTTTTTCAGTTTTTGTATTACCTTTTGTTTAGTCTCTTCCCACATATCCTTAGCTGCCCAACCAGTATCATTTTAATCTATACTCCTAAATACTTGCTAACCTAGTTTGTATGTGGGTACATAATTTACTGCTATTGCTTTTGTTTTTGCTTCATTAATTTGGTATCCTCAAAATGGTTTGAAACTGTCTCAGTATGTTCGACAACACTGTAATGTCGCTTTCTGGTTTTGTCAGGTGTAAAATAATGTAATCTGCAAATAGAGCCAGCCTTTCTTGACTACCATACCAATTACATCATTGAATTTCTGAGTCCCTTACTTTCTTTGCCAGTAGTTCTAAGTATAATGCAAATAACAAAGGGGAGAGAGGACACCCTTGCCTAGTTCCTCTGCTCAAGCAGAGATTATGAGAGAGAACCCCACCCATTTTAATTTTTGCCTCCAATCCTTCTTATATCCTCCTAATCAACCTCATAATTTGTTCAGGGAATGCAAATGTTTCTATTGCTCTACTCATAAAATCCCAGCTTACTGTGTCATATTATTTCTCTGCATCAAGACCTACCAGCAACAGTGGTATTTTCTTGCATTCTGCTTCCCCTTGGATCATCACTGTTCTGTTTATGTTGTCAAATGTTTGCCTCCCCTCCAGAAAACCATATTGAGCCATATCTATCAATTTTGAAATTATTTTAGCCTTTGTAGACACAAACATTTTTTAATCATGGTTTAGTATTGAAATGGAGCAGTATGAAGCTGGATCTGATGGATCTTTACCCTCTTTTGTAGTACAGCTACTACTGCTTTCTTCCAGGTTGTTGGTATTTCTCCTCCTCTTAAAATACTATTAAACAAAATCTTTCAGATCTTCATCATTTTTTCCATCCTAGCTTCCAGACTTTCACAGGAATATCATCTAATCCTGAGGAATTTCCTGTAGATTGGTTATACCTCATCATTTTTATCTCATCTCCTCTTATCCTGTTAGTAATTCAGCCTCCTCTCCCTCTAGCCTTGGCATATTTAATTCTTCCATAAACATTTCCATTTGTGCCTTTGCTTGATTTCCATATTTCTCTGCATCATACAGACTTTTATAGACTTTCCAAAATATTTCTAATACTTCTACAGGATCCCTAGTGATCTTCCTTGTAATATGCTCCTAAGCTTGGTGCAGCCCTTTCTACTTGCTGTTGTGCTAAAAGTTTTGTGGTTTGGAGTTACTGTTAAAAACAGTTGCTTAACAGCAGATCTTTCCAAACTCATGCATATTATCAAGATAGTCCTTTATTTTCTGTTTAGCATTCTGTAGTTGTTGTGCTTGTTCTGTGAGATTCCCCCATTTTGCAATCCTTTAATATTTGTCAGTCCCTCTAAATAATTCTTGTTACTTCTTAGATATATCTCCCTTTCTTTTATTTCCACCCTAGTTTTAAATTCCATTTTAGTTGTATTCCACTCCCTAGCTATATTTTCAGAAAAAGTTTCTATCTTCTCTAATGGCTCTTGAATCATTTTGATTGCCCATTCCTTAAATTCCTCTCTTTTCAACAGATAGGTGGGAAAGCACCAGTGTCTCATTTTTGTTTCCTTACTTTGTGTTTTTATTTTAGTTATTATTGGTGCATGATTTGAAATGGTTACCTTCGAATAAATTAATGTTGCTGTGAAATGTAAATTCTATCTAGCCTAGCCCAGTTTTTGTATATTTGGGAATACTATGTAAATTCACTCTGAATTCTTAGTACTGAATTTACATTTCCATGCCAAATATTTTCATAAATTTCTTTAAAAATTTACCCTCCTTTGTTATATTTCCCTTTCTCGGCCCCTAGACACATCTTCGCTGTTGCAAATCAAATTCCAGTCCCTACCTATAAGTAATATAAGTCGCTGAAAGCTGATTATTTCTCGCACAATTTTCTTTACCTCTGTTAAAGCAATTTTCAGTGGAATATAAATGCCTGCCAGCGTAATCCTCCTCCTTTGCCAGTAGCCCCTTAGTACTACAAATCTACCGTTACTGTCTTTTTTTCCTCTTCTATTACTGTTGGAGCTCCTCTTGCAGTTAATATAAGTACTCCTCTTTTCCTTTGCCCCAGGTATTCTGTTGAATAACCCCATACTGAAAACCGTTTTTTATCAAATTTACATGTTCTGTTCTTTCCAGATGTAGCCTACATTTCTTAAAACTAAACGAGAAAGAGAGAAGAAGAGAGAAAGAAAAAGAATACACAGAAGCACCTATTTACAGCAGTATCCCCATTACACTTAAAAATAACTGAAAAAAATGTACTTTATAACATGCAGAGAAAATCATGCACCACTTAAGTAATATTGTTAAGAAAAAAAAATGTTTTACTTAGTTAACACTCTCCCTCCTCCTCCCCTGTCTTGAGTATTTTTTCCAAACTTTAATGAAATGAATTAGGGCATATGCTTTAGAGTACTCTACAAGTTTAACAAAATCCAAACAAGTCCAATATTTCCAGATTGTCTTGTTCTGTCCTGTTTCACAAATATAATTATTGCTTTGTAATCCCACATTTGTCAATTTCCAGGTTATTGATTTTAGTCTTCAAATGTTAATGACATGAAGTAGAGCATATGCTTTAGAGTCCCCTACAAGTTTAACAAACTTCAAAAAAATCCAATATTTCCAGATTCTTTTGTTCTATTCCTGTTCATCTTCATGTCCCAAACCCTGTCTGTGCTTTATCTCCAGTGCACTCTCAATTCTTTTAGTCAACTTCTGTGATTTTTTTCTGTGACTCTATCATTTCCCATTGAAACAATGGGAAAGGATTCACTGGCACAGTCTCTATGTGGTCTTTATTAAAAGAAGAACCTCTTTCTGTTTCACAGCTCACGTTTTGTTGGACAAACTTTTGTATTTCTTCCTTAGTATGTATGTCAGTAAAAAGTTGTTACTCCAGGTAAAAATATTTTGAGGTTAGCTGGGTACAGCAGTTTGAATCTCACACGTGCTTCTCAGCATGCCCTATATAATGTAATACATTTTGCTGTTCTTTGTGGTATGCAGTGAGTAGTCATTCTGCACAAGCGCTCTGCATTTCCCATTTTTAGTACTTTGTCCTTCTGCCACAGTTTTGTCAGAATCAACTGCTGCTGGTAAGATTACATTTTTACTGTTTAAGGTCTAGGTTGTTTTCTCATAGCCAGGTTTGGAGCATACACGCAGTGTACCCTTTCAATTAACAGTTCTTGCTGTGAAATACTGGTCCAGTTGCTTATTTGTACTTTCATAAAATTAATATAGTCTGCTCCTTCCAGCTGCTCTGGTACAGCAGAAAATCTAAGGTTTCCCCTACATTATCTGTCCTCTAATTCTATTCTTTTGTAAACATCTCTTCTTGTGCAGTCTCATATTCAGCCATCCTTTTCTTCATTTCAGCCTCTGAGTTTTACTGATGTTCTTCACTGTTGCAGTCATTACATTTGGGGGTAATCCTGCTGGCAGGTTGCCCTCAGTCGGCCTCAATTCCAAAGTCCTGGGTCCTGTGTCAGCTGCTGTCGCCCCTTCCCTGACATCAGGTCGTCAGGGGTATAAAAGAAGCAGCCGACGTCATTTTCTTTAGTCTTTTTTGCCGCGCGGTGCCCAAAGCAGAAGCAGTTCACAAGTGCCGGTTGGCCGACTCCTGAGATTTTCGTGTTCGAGTTTCAGATCCGAAGTCTTCAATAAAGCTAAGTACCCCGTTGGGGAAACTTTTTCTTGCTCCAGACCGATGTCAGAAAAAGTAAATAATTGTATTTCTTGTGGAAAGCAAATACCTCATAAGGATTTTCATTCTTACTGTATCCCTTGCCTAGGCCCTGATCACAACGTTTCTGGTTGTCGATTTTGTGCTAGATTTAATCAACGCACTGTTAAGCATCGGTATGATTTTGCTTTAAACTGTTTTGGATGCCGGTTTAATTATCCAGAAATGTCGTTGGATAGCCATCTAACTACCGGAGTTCACAAAAAACGCAAAGAAAAGGAGAGCGATAGACAACCAAGGCCCAAAACCAACGACGAAGCTTCTCCTAAGCCAGTCGCCGGTTCTCAGCGAGGCGCTTTCGCAGCCCCTGACACCCACTACTTTAGAGTCGCAGGCCGCTACCGACTCCCATGTGGAGTCGGCCATGCTGCTGGAAACTCAAGGTATTGGAGCCTCGGATACTATTCCTTAAGATGGGTCCGGAACTGCTGAGCAGGCACCGGCTTCAGAGGGTGTATTCAGACCTAAACATCTTTACATTAAACCGACTTCAGCTTCAAAGGCAAAGACTAAAGCACCTTCTAAAGCAAAGAAACAAACTCAAGAGCCACGTGGTCAGGCTGCTATGCCCAAAAAACAGATGCTCAAAATGGCCGAAGACTTGATTACCTTGATCAGGGGTTCCCATCCCCCTCCTGATAAGAGGCCTAGGCAAGAGACTGACTATGAATCTTCAGATCAGGTTTCTATTTCTTCTGATTCCTCTTCTGATTAGGAATATTCTCTTCCCCCCTGTGAGGATTCTGATGCTGAAGAATCTATACCTTCAGCTCCTCCAGTGGACTAATCTTTTGGGGGAAACCTTGCATACCATGAGGGAGCATTTCCACTGGGAGAGCCAAGATATTTCAGAATCTAAAAAGAGGCTCAGGGATTTCCTTTTACTACCTCAACACAGGCCACTAGCCATTCCACCTGTGTTAGACATTGTAGATGTGTTTTCGGAGTCTAGTCTTACCCCTGACTCCTTACCTCCAGCTCCTGTTAAGCCTGACAGATATTACAGGGTGCCTGACTCTCGTAAATCCCTTTTTAAAAACCCTGCTGCAGACCCAGAAACTATTTCTCAGGGTCCCAAAGGAGTTAAGGCTTCCGCTGCAAAAAACCCTACCCCCTCTGACAGAGATTCTAGGGCACTGGATAGATGGGGAAAAAAGGTTTACACATCTGCTACCTTGGCTATAAGGGCCATAAACTGTCAGTTCCATATGCTCAAATATCAGCAACATGTCATGGCATTGCTTAAATAGAAAATGTTGTTAAACTCTGTGCAGAAAACAATGAAATGCAGGATTTTAGTGCATACAGCTGAACAAGTTGGAAAGCATACTTTGCAATGTGGTTTTGATTCTTTGGAGGCCTCCTGCAGGGCCGCAGTTGCGGGCTCTGCAGTTAGGAGGCATGCTTGGTTAAAGGAACAAAATCTGCGTGATCATGTCAAAATTAAATTATTAGATACACCTTTACAGCATGACACTTTGTTTGGTGTTAAAGGCAGAAGAGGTGTTAAAGAAAATGGAGGACAAAGCTAAATCTATGCAAACAGTCAAAGATTTTTTTACAAGTACAGCCACCTAGGTTTAGTAGACACTGGCCAATAAAGAATTGGTCCTTTCCTGTGTCAGACAGACCTCAAAGGGGCAGATCCAGACGCCCTAGAGACAGATCCCTGGCACAAGGTTCATACAGGTCAAAGCAATGGGGTGCTTTTACCTCCAAAGTTGGAGAAGACAAATCACAACCATACAGGAAACAGTCCCAATGACTTCCCCCTGCCTGCACCAAGCACTTATCTCCTGGCAGCATCCTTAGGGGGAAAATTAGCACTTTTTTCTCAAAACTGGCACATTATAACCCATGACAAGTGGGTTCTAAATATCATGTCACAAGGCTACAAGTTCCATTTCCATACCCTGCCAAAGGCAAACAGCTGGCCAGATCTGCCAAAAAAATCAATGGGCAGAGGCACAAAAACAAGTCTCATCCCTCATGGACATGGGGGCCATTCAACAAGTGCCAGAGCAAGAGCAGGGACAAGTATTTTACTCAAGACTGTTCTTGGTACCCAGAAAGGACAAGGCCTGGAAGCCAGTACTGGACCTATCTATTCTGAACACATTCCTGGATATACCAAAATTCAAGATGTTGACTTTGCAGCAGCTTCTGCCCATGCTGGGCAAGAACGCTTGGCTTGTGACTTTAGACTTAAAAGAGGCATACCTGCATGTCCCAATCAGACAAATATGCAGAAGATACCTCCGATTCAAAGCTGTCTCATTGCATTACCAATTCTCTGCACTGCCCTTTGGCTTATCTACAGCGCCCAGGGTCTTTACAAAGTGCCTGGCACCAGTAATTGCATTCTGCAGACAAAGAGGAATACAAATATGTCCTTACTTGGATGACTGTCTAATTCAAGCAGAAAACAAGGACATTCTTCTACAGCATCCGGCGTTTGTGAAAAGACTTTTAACATGCCTAGGGTACACAGTCAACGAAACAAAATCAAAACTAGTACCCTCTCAAGAGATAATATTCCTGGGTGCAAGCTTAAATACAGCTGCCCAGATGGCTTATCTCATGCCAGACAAACAAAGGCAACTGACTACCTATTTCAAAATGTTGGCAACAAAGGCCCAGTTATCTGCAAGAAAAATTCTGCAGGCTTTGGGCTTCATGGCATCCTGCATCCTACTAATTCCATATGCAAGACTGCATATGAGGAAACTTCAATGGTACCTAAAAAGTGTTTGGACTCAACATTGCCACAGCCTGGAAACTATGATTACTCTCATTCCCTGCTTGCAACAGGAGTTTCGATGGAGGGCAAAGGCTTTTCACCAAAATAAGGGACAGCCATTCACATTACCCCCAGCCAGGCAGACACTAACAACGGATGCATCAGATTATGCCTGGGGGGCCCACATGGCAGGAAGATGCATTCAGGGCACATGGACCTCAAACCAAATGCATCTACATATCAATCAAAAAGGGATGCTAGCTGTTCAAAATGCCCTGACAGCCTTCAAGGACCTACTTCATCCAGGACAACTACTGATAAAGACAGACAACACCACGGTCATGTGGTATATAAACAAGCAGGGGGGCACACATTCTTACCCCCTTTGCAGACTAGCCATGACTTTGTGGGACACAGCATTGACTTACCAAGTACATCTGCAGGCACAATTCCTGCCAGGAAGGAAAAATACTCTGGCAGACTAACTAAGCAGAAACCTCATGGATCCCCCACGAGTGGCAGCTGGATCCACAAGTCTTCAGCATGATAACAAGGAAATGGGGATGCCTGGACATAAATCTATTTGCCTCCCCTCACAACTACCAACTAAAAAGATTCTGCACAAGGATTTATCACAGACAAGCATGGAAAGTGGATGCCCTATCTTTCAGCTGGAAAAACCTATCAGTATATGCCTTTCCCCGTCTGCCTCTTCTCCCCAAGGTACTCCTAAAGGTCAGACAGGAGAAGCCAAAGATGATACTGATTGCCCCAGACTGGCCCCGCCAGTACTGGTATCCAATACTAAGGAACTTGTCTCAATGCCCAGCTTGGACCTTACCTCAAATTCCTCATCTGCTGTCCCAGCAAAACAATCAGATCCTGCACAGCCAACTTAGGACTTTAAACCTAGCAGCATGGCGGATAATGTAGTCATACAAAACATACCTCTCAGTAAAGCTGTGATGGATGCCATTTTGGAAGCCAGAAGGCCGAGTACTAGAAAATCTTATGCTGGAAAATGGAAGAGATTCTGTGCTTGGAAGCAGGCACAAGGAACTGATACAGCTGTGCCAAATATTCCTCAGATTTTGCAATACTTAACTGAGATGCTGGACAAAGGCCTATCTTTTTCATCTATTAAAATTCATGCCTCTGCCATTTCAGCTCATTACAATGCAGAGCCACCAATCTTTTCTCATCCCTTATTAAAGCAGTACCGCAGAGGAGCCAAAAATTTAAGGCCTCCAAGGAGATCATCAATGCCTGCATGGTACCTCAACTATGTCTTGGAAAAACTCACCCTGCCTCCTTTTGAGCCAGCTGCTACTGCTGATATAAAGTTTGTATCTTGGAAAACAGCTCTGCTCCTAGCAATAACTTCTGCAAGACGAGTTTCAGAGCTACAGGCACTCATGGCTGTGGAACCTTTTGTCATTTTTTATCCAGACGGTCTCTCTGAGGACAAACCCAACATTTATGCCTAAGGATGGTGTCCAGTGTGGCTCTTAACCAAACTATTCACCTGCCAAATTTTTATCCAAATCCACAGAACAAGGGGGAGAGAATTCTGCATTCTTTGGATGTACACAGACAGCTTAGATTCTACTTGGACAGAACCAAAGTTTTCAGAAAGACAGAGCATTTACTAGTGATATATGCTGCAGGATCACAAGGACAGGCTATCTCAAAACAGACTATTTCAAAGTGGATAGGCCACTGCATTCGTTTCTGCTATGTACACCATGGCAAGCCAGTGCCTAAGGGCATTAGGCCACATTCAGCTAGAGCTGCAGCCACTTCAGCAGCCTTTCTCAGGGGAGTACCTACCAAGGACATTTTAGAGGCTGCTACTTGGAGTTCAGTGCACACCTTTACAAAGCACTATCATCTGCCACTGTACTCTAAATCCAGGGCAGGCTTTGACATTGCAGTTCTCCAGGACCTCATAGCCGCTCCTAATGCTGTTTAGCTCCAGTCTCCCAACCATAGCTTTGGGACTCTACCCAAATGTAATGTAATGACTGCAACAGTGAAACACGAAGAACATAGTACAGTTGTGTACACTTACCATAAATCTAGATGTTTGAGTGTATTCACTGTTGCAGTCCAGGTTACCCACCCACCATCCCCCTTTTCTTCTGATGGAACCTATCTTTCCCTCTCTGATTTATACAACCTATGTGGTGTATTTGCTTGTAGATGAAGGTAAAGTTTATATTGGTGCATGTAATTTTATATATATAAACTTTGGCAACCCTTTTAGGGGGCACCTGACATCTGGGGCAAGAAAAACTAAAGAAAATGGCGTTGGCTGCTTCTTTTATACCCCTAATGACCTGACGTCAGGGAAGGTGACAGCAGCCGACGCAGGACCCATGACTTTGGAATTCAGGCTGACTGAGGGCAACCTGCCAGCAGGATTACCCCTAAATGTAATGACTGCAACAGTGAATACACTCGAACATCTACATTTATGGTAAGTGTACACAACTGTACTTTTTGTCACCTTATCTGAATATCTGTTCAAAGCTTCTTCCATTTTTCCAGCTTTTTATTATTTGTGTTGATATACTCCATCAGTATTTTGTTTATTTTAACCAGGTGTGTAGTGCAGCGGCTTTATACTTTCCTCTGCTAGTGGAAGTCGTGTCTAGAACTTGCATTGCTTCTTTCTGAACAACTGCAGTACTTTTCCCATTCTGTGTTTTTCCTCAACCTGTGTAGCTGATTTTGCTCCAGGTCCTGGCATCTAGTCAATGTACTTACTAGTCAGTTACTGAAATTTAACCGGAAATCTAGTTCCCCTGGCTCTCTCTGCTAAGTTTCTGTTTTCAGACTGGGAGAGCCAGGATTAAGCTGTTAGCCATTGTGTAGTCATCTTGGAAGTCCTGTCTCCTACAGGTTTTTGAGGGGAGATCTATGCCTGGCATGCAGGTCATTGTCAGACCCTACTCTGATGGACATTCTGCATATCCACAAAACAGCACCAGAAATACCCGTTCTAAAGACTTAAACCTTGCCTGTGATATAAATAAGACCTGCTGGAGAGACAAGTATGTATAGCAGAGACTATCCTGTCTCTGGAACAGACTCCACATCCATGTGAAGCAGAGTTCCTCCCTAACCCAATTCAATTGGAACTTGGACAATTGGATGGGGAACAGGAAATTCATCCTGGATTTGGCACCTGTGTCTCTAATGGACACAGACAACCTGTAAATGGTTCATCTCTCAGGCCCCCGCTTGTAAATGTTTCATCTCCTAAGCCCCTGCTTACACATATCAAGGTTTTTTGAACTTCTCAGAGATTTGGGATGCATGGCTAGCTTTTAAAAGGCCCTTGTGGTGGTTAGCCTAGTAAACACCTATGAACTTATGAATCTATAAGGAAATATGCCATGTAAAAAGAAAAGTGATAGAATATGTTTACATTGCTAGAAAAAAAAACCTACTGAACATATATTTTTGAAAGAAGAGTAAAAAGATTATGGGGAAAACTGTGTAAAGAAGATTTTTTCAAATTTAAAGAAGTGGATAAAATAAACATAGATATGATTAAATATGGATATTATAAGAACAGAAATAAAGAATATTAAACGAATAGATAAAAAGTTAATATCATATGGGATATATGGGATGAAAGAATAAATGAAATTGTTCAATGTTAAATGGATTTTTTCAACAGTATTAATCAAAGCAGATGGTTATGGAAAAAGGACTGGGGGCTAATAGGGATGAAAATTATGTATGATTATAAGTAAAATTATGAATATTTGTATATCTATATATTTGAACATTTGTAAATATTTGTAAATATGTCAATATGATGGAAATAAGATTTATTTTTTTTGTATATAAATAATCTGTACTCTTTTCAATAGGTGCCATGAGAGGTTTTCCATCCACCTGAGTTCCTACCAAATCAAGCATATATGACCTCAGTTTAACATCTCATCCAGATTATATCACAGTTAGAAGTGCAGCACTTCCCTTATGGTGTACCACAACAGTAAATGTTTGAATGATCCCTGCTATAGTAGCTTTAGCTGAATGGGTTATAGCCTGCCAAAGATGTAATGGCTGGCTAGCTTCCAATGCTTATAGGCACCTTCCTTGAGCCCAAACTGCCAAGCAGTTCAAGCTGAGCTGACTAAAAGACAAGTTTGGGTGCAAAGCCCTTCAGAGCTTTCCTGCTGGCAGAAAGAGGCAGCCTGAGCCCTGAAAGGACTATACTAGGAACAACAAAACATAAATGTCCACATCCTGGCGTAAAAAAAAAAAAAAAAAAACACTTCAAAAACAAGGAGGATAGAAGGAGGGAGCAGCTACTGCAGCGGTGATCATTCGAACATCTATTGTTATGGTAAGATCAATTTCCACAACTGTACTATGTTCATCATATTGATCACTGCTACAGTACCTTGGCTGTATGGGTAGTTTACTTAGCTAACTACATGTGGGAGGTAGAAGAAGAGTTGAGCTGGACCTAGAGAAGGAATCAGGCTTATAGTGGTGTTAAAAGTATGTACCGAGGACCAAGTAACAGCTTCTAGAATAGTTCTAGAATCCAACCCTTTCCAAAAAGCCATAGATGCAGCTAAGGCCCTGGTAGAGAGGGCTTTCACCCTGCCTGGAATAGATTTGTTGTGGTAAGTATAACAACAGGTAATAGTCCATTTGGGAATAGTCTTTTCTGACATAGGTTTTCCCTTCTTACCTTCTCAAGAAGTAAGCAATTGATCCAAAGGTGTGAGAAGTATTGTTCTCTCAAGATGGTGCCCAAGTTATCTGTGGACATCCAAGTTATGGTGTCTTCTTTCTCCCTCATTTTTAGATTCAGTAAAGAAAGCAAGGAGATGGATAGTTTGACAAAGTAAACTTGGATACCACTTTAGGCGTAAAAGATTATTTCTCAAAGAAACCCTGTCCCTATGGACAATGAGGTAAGGTTGACTTACCCCTAAGAGCTTGCAATTCTGATACCCTTCTTGCAGAGGTCAAAGCAATCTGTAAAACTGTTTTCCATGTTGCATGTTAGAACATTAAGTCAGCCAGATTAGCTGGTTCAAATGGAGCAGTTATTAACTTCTCTAACAAAAATTTTAAGATCTCAAGGAGAGATCACCAGTTTACTTGGAGGCCCCTTATGCAAAACCCCTTTTCAAGAACATTTTGATATGAGAATACCTTAAAAGAAGAGGATCTATGGGTAGGCATGCTGAAATGGTTGATAAATGAACCTTAATAGAGGAATAAAAAAGCCATAGGATAGTAACTGTCAGAAATTTTGTAAAGCCAGAGAACAAATATCCCTGAATGGGTGCTGCTCATATTGGTACCAAATAGAAAACCTTTTCCATTTGCTAATACATGATTTTCTAGTAGCAGGCTTTCTTGCCAGCAGTAGTACCCAGTGCACATCCTCAGTAAACGGGTGTCTAAAAGGAATTAAGACCTTGCCATCCAGGCAACTGAAAATGATAGATGGGAGTATGTTAAACATCCTTGTTCTTGTGTGAGTAGATCCAGTCTGTGAGGATGCGTGTGGTAATTGTCCTTGGCTATTTCCGAAAGAAGGGAGAACTGCAATTGCCTAGGCCAGAAGGAAGTCATCACAGTGATTTTGGGGGATTCCTTCTGAATCTTCAGAAGTACCGTGGATATTAGTTGATAGGGTGGAAATTCATACAGGAACATTCTTGTCCGGAGAAAGAAAAGGCATCTGTCATCCAAGCCTTCTTGTGTGTAGAGTCCTAGAACAGAATCTTGCAAGTTGATTGTTCAAAGAGGAAGCAAAAAGGTCTTCTCGGGAACTCCCCATAGATGGATCAAATGTCGTCAAACCCCCTGATCTAATTTCCATTCGTGAGGGTCTGCCCTGGTCCTGCTCAGCTTGCCTGGCACACAGTTTTGCTCTGACAGAATGTAGGATGCCTGTACACTGAGTTTCTGTTGTGATGTTATATCCCAAGCTAACATGGCTGGTCTGCAAAGTGGGTATGACCTGGTTCTCCCTTGCTTGTTGATGTACCACATGACTGTGGTATTGTCTGAAACCACTTTGAAGAGGTTCCGAGACTTGAGTGCCTTGATCAGGGAAAGCATCTCCTAGATATTTGTGTGCTTGGTGTCCCATACCCCTGCACTTTTATTCCTCCTGAAACTGATGCTCAAGCAAATTCCGAAGCATCCATCATGTGGACTGCTTTAGAGCAGGGTGGGAGAAAGGGAGACATGGATTTAAGGATATCTGCTGTCTCCACTAAACAATTATCTGTTCTAACAAACCCCTTCACTGGAATCTGAAAAGATAAGGGTTGTTGATGCTGAGACCAAAGAGATTTCAGATACCATTAACTTTCTCGTGTGGGGTCTTGCCTGGGGTATCATGAGAATCAAAGACACCATGAGATCCACTATCCTGAGGTGTTCCCTCACAGTGACCGAAATCTGAGTGGAAAGACCTTTGAAACAGATCTAAATAAGGATTTTTCTCCCCTGTGGAAAAAAAGCTCGTTGAACTGAGTTGTCTAGTTGACATCCCAAAAACTCAGTCCTGTGTGTGAGTCAAGAAAGACCATATGTCAGAACAAATTGAGAAAGTTAATAATTGTTTGTCTTGTGGTAAACAAATACCTCATAAGGACTTCCATTCTTATTGCCTCCCTTGCCTGGGCCCAGACCACGACGTCTCGGCCTGTGCTGCCTGTGCTTGCTTTAATAAGCACACTCTCCGGCGCCGGGCAGAATTTGCCGAAGACATTTTTGGCGAATCTTTCGCTTATATCATGCCGTCGGAACAACCGACAACTCAATCTACCAAAAAACGGAAGGACCGGGACCGACATCCTCGGCCCACATCCTCCACCGATACTCCTCCTAAACCCTCCGCGAGTGCTTCGGTCCCTTTGGAAGCGGTAATTCAACCGCTCCAGGCCGACGATGCAGCGTTAACACGTCCTTCGGTCTCGGAGTCTACACCGGTGCCGGTTGTTGATTTTCCTCCAGAAACCGAGTTCTGGATCTACCCGACACCATTCCTGTGGACAGGGTTACTCCTGCACGTGGGGCAGCTAAGCCTCTGGTATCCATGTCCATCAAGGCCTTTGCACGTGCTAAGGCCGCCAGCCAGGCCAAGGCCCATCCTAAACCTACTGCCCAGGCCCCTTCTTCTGATAAACAGATCATGTCTCTTGCTGCAGATCTTATTTCTCTTATCAGGGGATCTCAGCCTCATCCAGACAGAGGTTCTCAGCCTGCAGAGAAAAGGCCCAGAACTGAACAGGCCGACAACCTCTCTTCAGATGAAGCCTCTGGGGATTCTGAGCATACCCAAGAAGAATCCTTCCAGGCCTATGAGGACTCTGATGCTGAGGAATCAATTCCCTCTGCCTCTCCTCCAGAGGATTTTTCGTTCGGTGAAGTCCTACACTCTATGAGGGAGCATTTTAAATGGCAGGGTCAGGAATTTTCTGATTCCAGGAAAAGGCTACGTACTTTCCTCAAGCTACCCCAGCACAGACCTTTAGCTATCCCCCCAGTTATGGATGTCCTGGATGATGTTTTCTCCGACTCCAGTGCTAACCCTGATTCTCTCCCTCCTGCTCCTGTCAAGCCAGACAGATATTATAGGGTCCCTGACACCCACAAACATCTCTTTAAGGCCTATTCTGTGGATCTAGAAACTATTTCACAGGGCCCCAAGGGAGTGACTACTTCCACAGCCAAGAATCCACTGCCAGCGGATAGGGAAGCAAGGGATGGGGTAAAAAAGTATATAAATCTACCACCCTGGCCATGAGGTCACTTAACTGCCTTTTTCATATGTTTCAGTACCAGGATTTTTTACTGGATGATTTACAGAAAAAGCTCCTGAGCCTATTGATGGGAAGGCATTACAGGATCTAGCACATAACACTCAGCAGGTTAGCAATCATTTTCTTCAGTATGGTTATGATGCATTGGAGGCTTCATGTAGGGCAGCTATGACTGGGGCTATTATACGTAGACATGCTTGGTTAAAAGAACAGCCACTGCCAGACCATGTTAAAGTAAAGTTACTTGATGCACCTCTGGAAAAACAGAAGCTTTTTGGTGCTAATGCACAAGATGTGTTGAAGTCCATTGAGGAAAAAGCTAAATCAGTACAGACAGTCAAAGATTTCCTCCAGGTTCAGCCACCCAGATTCAGCAGGAATTGGCCTTCAAAGAATTGGTCCTTTCCAGACACTGACAAGTTTCAAAGGGGAAAAAACAGGCGTGCCCGAGGTAGAGGGCAATACCGAGGCTCCTACATGGGGCCACCAATGGCAACCACCAAATCAAAGAAGTGGCGCAGGCAGTCCAGCTGCACCACAAGGACAACCACAATGACTTGCCTTTCACACCGCCTACAAAGGCTCAAAGAGAAGCACCTTTGGGCGGAAAATTATCCTTATTCTCAAAAAACTGGCATATATTAACCAAGGGCAACTGGATTCTGGATTTAATAGACAAAGGTTACAGATTCCACTTCCATACTTTACCAGTAAGACAAGGCATGCCAAACCTGCCACTTCATCAAAGGGCAGAGGCACTCATTCAAGTTTCACAGCTGTTAAATATAAAAGCAATAGAAAAGGTCCCTCCACAGGAACAAGGCCAGGGATTTTATTCAAGACTGTTCCTTGTTCCAAGAAAGGAAAACAAATGGAGGCCTATACTGGACTTGTCTACTCTAAATACTTATCTCATTGTGCCAAAGTTCAAAATGCTGACATTGCAGCAACTCCTTCCCATGCTGGGCAAGGGGTCTTGGCTGGTCACTCTGGACCTCAAGGAGGCATACCTGCATGTCCCAATCAGACAAAGCTGCAGAAGATACCTCAGATTTCTTGCAGGGACAGAGCATTATCAATTCTCAGCATTGCCGTTTGGCTTATCTACTGCGCCCAGGGTATTCACGAAATGCCTGGCATCAATAGTGGCACACTGCAGACTCCGGGGGGTTCAAATATACCCCTACCTGAACGACTGCCTCATACAAGCAGACAACAAACAAACCTTGATAGCAAACTTGGACTATGTCATTCAATTACTACAGGCCTTGGGATACACAGTCAACATTCAGAAATCAAGACTTCTGCCATCCCAACAGGTTATCTTCCTAGGAGCCAAGCTGGACACAAAAACACAAATGGCTTATCTCACAGAGGAAAAACAACAGCAGTTACCAGAGTACTTCAAAGGCCTAGCAAAGCTCTCCCAGCTGACTGCAAGGAAAATCCTGCAGGCCCTGGGGTTCATGGCATCTTGCATTCTTCTGATACCTTTGGCAAGACTTCATATGAGAAAGCTGCAATGGTACTTAAAAAGCTTATGGTCCCAACACAGCCAAAGCCTAGAGGACGTAATCCCACTAATTCCATGTCTGCAAAGAGAATTTGTGGTGGGCTCAAACAAGTCAGTTAAACAAAGGCATGTCTTTCAACAAACCTCAAGCAGGTCAAATGATTACAACAGATGCCTCAGACCATGGATGGGGGGCGCACATGGAGGGCAGATACTTTCAAGGTCAATGGACACCAAGGGAAAGGCATCTGCACATAAACCAAAAAGAGATGCTGGCAGTGATGCATGCAATCGAGACTTTCGAAAAATCACTTCAACAAGGACATTTGCTAATAAGGACAGACAACACCACTGTTATGTGGTATATAAACAAGCAGGGAGGCACTCATTCTTATCCCCTCTGCAGACTAACAATGATTCTCTGGGAAAAATCCCTAAGTCTGAAGATACATTTGCAATCCCAGTTTGTGCCAGGCAAGGACAATGTACTGGCGGACAAGCTGAGCAGAAATTTCTTGGATCCACACGAATGGATGCTGCATCCTCACATTTTCTCACAAATAACAAGGACATGGGGAAGACCGGACATAGATCTCTTTGCTTCTCGCATGAATCATCACCTGGAAAAGTTCTGTACAAGGACCCACCATCCTCTAGCCTGGAAAATGGATGCTCTCTCCTTCAGCTGGAATTCCCTAACAATTTATGCATTCCCTCCTCTACCACTGCTGACCAAGGTGATACTGAAGATCAAAGCAGATCAACCAACAGGCATTTTGATAGCTCCAGACTGGCCAAGGCAGCACTGGTACCCATTGCTGTTGAGCATAACTCGGACCAAACCGTGGCCTCTGCCCCTATGGCCTCTGCTTCTAACACAACACAATTACAGGACTGTTCATCAAAACCTGAAAACATTGCATCTGACAGCCTGGAGGTTACCATAACTCCTTCCGATATCTCTCTTTCCAAATAAGTTCAAGAGATCATACTGGAAGCATGCAGACCTTCCACCAGAAAAACCTATTCAGCCAAGTGGAAGAGATTCATCATCTGGAATGCTAACAGGGGTCAGGATACAACAGCATTGTGTATACCTCAGATATTGGAATACTTGGCAGAAATGTTCCATACTGGTCTCTCATATTCTTCCATAAAGATTCATGCCTCAGCAATCTCAGCAAAATACAATTGTGATCCACCTGTGTTTTCACATCCTTTGCTAAGACAGTTCCTAAGAGGGATAAAGAATATCAAACCTCCCAGGAAACCACCAGTACCTGCATGGGACCTCAGTTTCGTCTTGGAAAAATTAACTCTTCCTCCCTTTGAACCAGCAGCAACTTCAGAAATGCAATTTCTCTCATGGAAAACGGTTTTCCTATTGGCAATCACATCAGCAAGAAGAGTCTCGGAGATACAGGCACTCATGGCAGTACCTCCTTTTCTCATTTTTCATCAGGACAGAGTCTCTCTAAGAACCAATCCTTTATTCCTGCCAAAAGTAATTTCCAGGGTGTCTCTAAATCAAGCCATTCACCTGCCTACTTTCTTCCCCAATCTTCAAAACAGTGGGGAAGCACTGCTGCATACTTTGGACATACACAGGCAACTACGCTACTACTTGGACAGAACTAAGGCCACCAGACAGTCTGACCAACTGTTTGTAGCCTATGCTGCTGGAGTACAAGGAAAAGCAATCTCCAAACAAACAGTTTCCAAATGGATTGGACACTGCATCAGATTCTGCTATTTTTTTCATGGAAAAGGTGTGCCAGCCAATATTAGGCCACACTCCACCAGAGCTATAGCCACTTCCACAGCTTTCCTAAGAGGAGTGGGTACAAAGGACATTCTAGAGGCTGCTACATGGAGCTCCGTGCATACATTTACCAAGCACTACAACCTGCCTTTATACTCCAGATCCCGAGCAGGCTTTGCTTCGGCAGTCCTGCAGGGCATTTTAGCTACACCATCACTTTCTTAGTTCCAACCACCCCCAGCTTGGCTATGGTATTCAACACATATGTTATGACTGCAGTTGCATTCTTGAAGGACATAGTACAGTTTTGTACCTACCATAAATGTAGATGTCCGATAGATATGCAACTGCAGTCGGATTTTCCCACCCTCCTACCCCTCTGCAACTTTCTTTATGGGTCCACTACCCCTATCCCTATTAGCTGGGGGTATCTCCTATGGTGTATCTGTTTATTACTGTTGTGCATGTCTGGAATTGTTTATCCATTCACCAAATTTAGCCTTCCTAGGAGGGCACCTGGCATCTGGGGCAAGAAACACTGAAGAAGATGGCGTCAGCCGATGCCTTTATACACCAGCCGTTCTGACGTCGGAGAGGAGGCGACACAGGCCGACGCCGGACCCAGACTTTGGAATCCGGCCGACCGAGGGCTGCCTGAGGCAGGACAACCCATATGTTATGACTGCAGATGCATATGGGTTGTCATAACATATGGGTTGTCCTGCCTCAGGACAACCCATATGTTATGACTGCAGTTGCATATCTATCGGACATCTACATTTATGGTAGGTACAAAACTGTACTTTTCTCCTACGTAAAATTTATCACATGGGCATTTTAGCCCATAAACAACCCCTTCTGTATTGCAGTTAAATGTTCCATTAGTTTGAAACACTATTCCATTTATACTTCCAAATTCCTTCACTACATATTTACACACACTACACTTTCCACGTATCAAAGTTCCCTGCTTATCTATCTGTTTATTAATTGTTATAATTGGCATTTTAAACTTACTGTATACTAAGAAATCTTTTAAGCTTCTCCCTCTTCTGAAGGAACACACTTGTTTGCAGTGTAAAAACTCCACCTCCCTTTTCACTGAATAAGTTGAGGTGAAATATATACATTCTTTTTCATCATTACTTCTCCCAAAACTTTTTCCATTCCCTTTATTTTTTATAACCTTATCCAAACTTTTTTTCACATCATCCTCCTTATAACCTCTTCTACAAAATTTTGTATAACTTTCATTTAATTCCTTCTTTGTTTCTACCGGGTCACTACATAACCTTTTCACCCTTAAAAATTCACCATAAGGGATGGATTTAATGGTATGAGGCGGATGAAAACTTTCTCCATGTAAAATAAAATTAGTTTCTTTAACTTTTCTATGTATACTAGTATTAATATATGTACCCTTTCTCCCTTTTAGAGTAACATGCAGGTAATTCACATCCTTCCCCATTTGCAAACCATCAAGTTTCACTCCAACTTCATTTTCATGTAATTCATCTATGAACTTGTTAACTTGATCTTGCCCACCTTTGCATATAAATATAAAATCATCGATAAATTGAAAATATTTTTGTACATACGTACTAAAACATGTTTTTCTATAAATGTAATGACTTTCAAAATAGCCCATAAAAATGTTTGCATAACTTGGAGAGAATGCTGCCCTCATTGCTGTTCCTTATCTTATTACAGCCGAGTGACGTCTCCAGGCGTTTCTGCAGTTACACCCTACTGCTCCTCTAGGCGTCAAATATTGCCTGTTCATACTTGCATTAATAATTCCAAAACCATGTTACATACAAGGTATTGGAAAATTTTATCTTGAAGCATACATGATAGCAAACACAATTGTATTTATATATGACCTCTGTCAATGGGTATTTGTTAAAAATGTAAGGTGATAACTTCAATTTTTAAATGCTGAAGCCACGCCCACTAGGAGTTAAAGGTGCACACTCAAAAGAGCTCTACTGGAGGGAACTTCCATTAAATTCAAATATGTTGTTATTAAGACATACCAAAATCATATCTGTTACATATTCCACTACTGGAGTTTCTCCCAGATAGTATTTTATAGCTTTTATTCCATCTTGACGTTTGATATTGGTATATAAACTTAACACATCAATTGCCAGGAAATACATATCCTTTTCCCATATTATATGCTTAACCTTGTCCAGCAGATCAGACACATACCTGATATAAGGGCAATTTTTTTCACTGTGGGTAAAAGGAATTCATGAAGAAAGCAAGCTAAATTATGAGAAAAAATATCCACACGCTGAGACTATAGGATGTCCCGGTGGGTTCACCAGATCTTTATGGATTTTTGGAACACAGTAAAATTGAGCCATACTAGGATTCTTGATCTTAAATTTCTGCTGTACATCACTATATGTAAACTAGTAAAGTCTGTGTCCCTTATTTATTAAATCACTATATTCCTTTTCTGCTTTCCTGTATTCCACTATTCCCACTTCTTTAAATCTGTTCATTATTCAAGTGTGTATAACACATTGTTAAATATTGTACATAATTTAAGACGACCAGTTTGCCACCTTTATCTGTTGGCTTGAATATTAATTCCCTATTTTGACTTAGTCCTTTAAGACATTCCCATTCTTTTTTACTCCTATTATCTTTCACATTCTTTTTATTCTTTAAATATGAATAGAATTCCTTTTCAATATTATGAGTAATTGATATGCCAAAGTGTTTAATACTTTCATTTCTTTGTGGGGGCATAAAGTCACTTTTCACTTTGACACCCTCTGTATTTAGTTTACAATAAGCATTCACAGATTCATTTGAGTGGCAGGAATAAAAACTTTCATCACTAACAGATTCTTCACCTATAAAACTTTCACATAATGTACTTTCTATATCATTTTCTCAATAGCAATCCATTAAAATCAATTTTTGACTAAAACTAAAAATGTCCCCTTTAAGTTGATGAAGTCTCGGCAGCACTGTTGGTATGAATTTCAAACCTTTGTCTAACACGTTCAACTCAGTCTGACAGTGCATATTTTGATAAATTTACCACATACTCACAGTCAGGTGATGAAAAAACAGGTAATTCAGTCCCATTTACCGCATTTAAATGTCCGCTGGTATGTGTTGTTTTCTTTCTGATATCTCTGTCCATTCCAACTCCGCTTTCGGCTCCCTTGTACCTCACGAAATGTATTCATATAATTGCCATTCCTTGGTTTTGGAAGAACTGGAAATTCTTCCCCATTACATTCACCTTCCATAGTGGAAGCTCCACTTTCTCCCGATGTGTAGGCACGCCCTCCTCTTTGTGAACCCTGTTGATGTAGTGGATAGTCAAAAGATTAAAGCAGAGAACTGATAATGTGATCTAAGCATACAAAATCTTAAGAAATGTCCAAAGTCTGGATGAATAAAGATGTGATGATAAGCATCTTGTAAGTCTAGTGTTACCAGGAAACTTGAAAGCGGAAGAAGAGGCAACAAGTTGCAAAGTGACATTTTGAATGTGGACACTATCTCAAACAGGTTTAGGAAAGAAAGATCTAGAACTGGCCTACAGGTCTTTTCTTTCTTTGGCACTAGGAACATCCTTGAATAAAAACCCTTCCACACTTGGAAAGGAAGAACTGGTTCTGTCAGTCCTTAGGGCAGCATGTGACGAAGAACAGGTAGAAACAAGAGATTCTAATTTGGGGGATGAGGAATGACCTCCCGGAAAAGAGGAATTTCCTCCCACTGCCATTTGTAACCTTGTTGAATGAAATTCAGAACCCATTTGTCTGAAACAATCTGTTGCCAAATACAAAAATGAAGACTGACTTTCTGGAGGAAAAAGGGGGCCAGAGGAGGAATTGGTCACAATGTCTCTTGAATAGTTATTTAGACATATTGGACTGTCCTTGGTTTTGGGAGATTAGAGACTTCTTTTTTGAACTCCCTTGCCATTCCTTCTTAAACATCTGTTTACCTGAATTCTGTTGAAACTGTTTATTTTGATCTGGTGCTATCCGTGTTATTATTGATCACAGATGGGTCTTGGATCCAACCTCGGATCTGAGCCAGCAGAGTAAGTGACAGCTCCTGAGCTCAAGCTTCTCCCCTCCCAGGAACCCCAGCTACCCATAATCCCCAGATCTCATTTGCCATGAACTGAGTGTGTACTTGTCTTCTACAGCTTGAGCTCTTCATACAGATAAGTAGCCTTTTTTGTTGGTAGTTTTTGGGTTTTTCTTCTCTCCCTTTTCAGTCAGTGTTAGTTTACTTTGGTTAGTTTAGTGGTAGATCCCTCCCCTCCATTAGCTGTTCGTTGGTCCGTTAAGTTTTTTCCCGCCTTACCCCTTTCTTAGTTCTCCTTTTTCCTTGAGTTAGTGCTTGTGAGTGTGCTGGGAGGTTTGTGTTTCTGTTTTTACTCTGTCCGACAAACCCTCTGGTTTTAGGCGCTGCTCCTCATGTAGTCAGAAGTTAGCTCCTGCCGATACGCATGAGGAGTGGGTCTACTGTCTAGGAGAGCCCCATTTAGAGTTTGAATGTGAAATCTGTGTGTTTCAACCCCAGGGCTCTCCTAGATTGTAGAAATAGGCTTTTTCTCAAAGGGCTAGCCAAAGGGGGTCCCCCTGGTCTCGGGTTCCCCCTCCAGATCCTAAGAGGAAGCTCTCTCCCTCTCAGGACTCCTCTACTAAAAGGCCAAGGCTCGGTTCCGAGTCCAACCTCGGGGACATCGGCTCCAGGGTCTTCGGAGACTCTGAGGTCCTTGGATCCAATACCCCCCTCGGAATACAACTGATCTGTCGCATCCATCCACTGGTTCCTTAGTGTGCTCTGATGCATCCAGGCTGTTGGATCCGACAGCTTCTTCAGAGCCCATCATCATCGTTGTTCTCCCAGCTCCTTTAAGATTGTCGGATCTGAGGCAGTCCAGCAGGTCCTCTTCCAGAGACTGCAGACATTCAGGCCATTCTTCTGTTTTCTACCAGAAGTTTGCTGCCATCAGACATTGACCCAGATGATGAGGAGCTTCCTCAAAGCCCAAATGGAACTTGGCTTGTTACCATCCCCTAGCCACTTGCCAAGGGATGCTTCACCCACATCAGAACTCCTCTCTTTCTGCCCGACTCATGCGAGTTCAGCTCCCCGGGGTCAGAGCTTGCCTAAGGAGAGGCTGCCAGTGTTGGGTAGAGATGTTCTTCATCTCACATTGCTGCAGTCCTTACACTTGGGTAGTCCGCTGTCCTCGGTCGGCCCGAATATCAAAGTATAAGGCTGACGTCGGTCAAGGCGCATTTGACTGACATCAGGACGTCAGGGTACAAATGCGCATGACCGACGTCATATCCTCAGTCTTTTTTGCCGCATGGTCCGATGCAGAAGCAGCATTGCAAGTGCCGGTTGGCGTTCTGAAATTTTTCGATTTCGGAGTTTCAGACCGAGTCAAAGTTGGCTAAGTACCCCGTTGGGGAATATTTTAGTTTTCTTGCCTCAGTGGTTTACCGGATGTCAGAAAAAGTGAATAATTGTATTTCTTGTGGGAAACAGATACCGCATAGAGACTATCATACTTTGTGTATTCCTTGTTTAGGGCCTGAGCACGGCGTTGTTGGGTGTCGCTCTTGTGCTAGATTCAATAAGCGCACTATAAAGAGAAGGTTAGATTGTGCCAGGTTAGTCTTCGAAGCGGTGCAATTATAAAATGCCGTCGGATGCTCCGGCCCGCTTCTTCAGTAGCGCAAGGACAAAGCAGTTAAGCCTAGGCTAGAAGAACCGTCCGTGCGGACGCGGTTCTTTAGAGGTGTCGGTGGAGCGGTGGTTCCACCGGAGGTTTCTTTGGGATCCCAGGGAGAGACTTTGTTATTGCAGGATGTGGCCTCTCAGGAGGCAGGTCAGGCTGAAGGGGCTTCTCAGGTTACTATACTCCCTCCCTTCCTAGGGTGGTTAGGCCCTCTCCTTCTGTTTCCAAGGCTTCTCCCAGAGGCAGGCCAGGTTTAGCTTCAGTTGGTGTCACCCCTAGTTCTTCAGGAACTGTGCCCAAGAAGCATATGCTTAAAATGGCAGAAGATTTGATTACTTTGATTAGGGGTTCTTTGCCCCCTCCTGATAAGAGACCTAGGGTGGAGCCTGAGCTAGGGAGTTTTGAGCAGGCTTCGGATGTTTCAGAGTCTTCGGCTGAAGACTTGCAGGAGTATTCTCCTTATTCTGATTCTGATGTGGATGATTCTACTCCTTCTGCTTCTCCTCCTGAGGATTTTTCTTTTTTCAGAAACTCTTCATTCCATGAGGGAGCATTTCAAGTGGGAAGGTCAGGACTTCTCTGATTCCAGGAAAAGGCTTAGGGAATTTTTGTTTTTACCCCAGCATAGGCCTTTGGCTATACCTCCTGTTTTGGATGTGGTGGAAGATGTTTTTACAGAGGCTTCTCTTAATCCTGATTCTTTGCCTCCTGCTCCTGTTAAACCGGATAGGTATTACAGGGTGCCTGAAGCTCATAAGTATCTTTTTAAGAGTCCTAGGGCAGACCCAGAAACTGTTAGTCAGGGGCCTAAAGGTGTTAAGGCTTCTGTTGTCAAGAATCCGGTTCCTACAGATAAAGAGGCCAGGGCTTTGGATAGATGGGGAAAGAAAGTTTATACTTCTTCCACTCTAGCTATGAGGGCTTTGAATTGCCAGTTTCACATGTTGAAATACCAAAACTATCTCCTTTCACAATTGAAGTCTAAGGTTGATGCTCTGGCGGAAGGTATTGATTGTAAAGAGTTACAAGATTTAGTTCATGTTTCTGAACAGGTGGGTAAGCATTCTTTGCAATGTGGTTTTGATGCTGTACAGGCCTCGTCTAGGGTGGCTGCCACTGGGTCAGTTCTTCGCAGGCACGCCTGGCTGAGGGATCAGAATTTATCTGACCATGTTAAAACAAGGATTTTAGATGCTCCTTTACAATCTGATGTGTTGTTTGGTTCTCCTGTTGAGGCAGTTTTAAAGAAAATGGAGGACAAGGCTAAGTCTATGCAGACTGTTAAAGATTTTTTGCAGGTTCAGCCTCCAAAGTTTAGTAGAAATTGGCCTACTAAGGGGTGGACGTATCCTTCTTATGATTCCCAGTCTAGGGGTAGATCTAGACGTGGTAGGGGCAGAGCTCAGGGCTCTTTCAGGCCTAGGACAGGGAGTTCTCCTGCACAGTCTTCGGGTGAGGGCAGGGGTCAGTCCTTTCGTAAACAGACCCAATGACCTACCTTTTCAGCTGCCAGAGCCTTCTCGTCTGGCAGCACCTTTGGGAGGAAGGTTGGCGCTTTTCAAAGAAAATTGGAGTTTAGTTACCCAAGACAGATGGGTATTGGATATCATACACCACGGTTACAGGTTTTATTTCCATACCTTGCCTCCTTTCAAAGGCATGCCAGACGTTCCTCCTCAACAAAGAATAGAGGCTCACAAGCAAATTTCTCTGTTACTCCAAATAGGGGCCATTCAGCCGGTCCCTATGCCAGAAGTGGGCCTAGGATTTTATTCTCGCCTGTTCCTAGTACCAAAGAAAGGGAACACGTGGAGACCAATTTTGGACTTATCTATCCTCAACACTTATCTGGACATTCCCAAGTTCAAAATGTTGACGTTACAGCAGCTTTTACCTCTGCTGGGCAAAGATCATTGGATGGTAACTTTGGATCTCAAGGAGGCTTATCTTCATGTTCCTATCAGACTGAGTTGCAGGAAGTATCTGCGTTTTCGAGCTGGGACTTCTCATTATCAGTTCTCTGCATTGCCCTTTGGCTTATCTACTGCCCAGAGTGTTCACGAAAGTTCTGGCTCCAGTGATAGCTTTCCTCAGGTTAAAAGGAATACAGATCTATCCTTATTTGGACGATTGCCTGATTCTGGCTCAAGGAAGGGACGAGCTTCTTCATCATTTGGATTATGTGATAACAGTGCTAAGATGCCTGGGGTATTCTGTGAACGAAATAAAGTCCAGTCCAGTACCCTCTCAGGACATGTGCTTTCTGGGTGTGAGACTGAATACAGCATCCCAGATGGCCTTTTTGACCCCGGACAAACAAAAGAATCTTTCCCTTTACTTTCATCAGTTGTCTCATCAGTCCAGGCTGACTGCAAGGACAGTCCTTCAAGCCTTGGGGTTCATGGCATCTTGTATTCTGGTGCTTCCCAATGCCAAACTGCATATGAGGAAGCTACAATGGTATCTCAAAATGTATGGACACAGCACTGCCAGGATTTGGACACTGTCATTCAAATAATACCTTGCATTCAAAAGGAATTGTTGTGGTGGGCTCAGGAATGTCACCTAAACAAGGGACTCTCTGTGACCCGGCCAGAGGCGAGTCAGATTCTAACGACAGATGCCTCAGACAAAGCTTGGGAGCTCATCTGAATGGAAAGTGGATACAAGACAAGTGGCCTGCCAGACTACAACATCTACATATCAACTTGAAAGAGATGTTAGCAGTCCAATTTGCATTAATAGCTTTCAAGGATTTACTTCTTCCAGGGCAGGTGTTGATTCTAACAGACAACACAACTGTCATGTGGTACATCAACAAGCAAGGCGGAACACATTCTTATCCTCTATGCAGGCAAGCAATGATTTTGTGGGAGACTGCTCTCAGTTTACAGCTAAATCTTCAGGCAAGGTTTCTGCCGGGAGCACAGAACTCCTTAGCAGATGTGTTGAGCAGACAAATTATGGATCCCCACGAGTGGAAATTGGATCCTCATGTATTTCAGAAATTGACAGTGTCATGGGGAACTCCAGACATAGATCTGTTCGCTTCTCCACTAAACCACCAGCTGCCAAAGTTTTGCACAAAAGGTTTCATCCCACAGCTTGGAAAGTGGATGCTCTTTCTTTCAATTGGAGCAATCTTCATGTGTATGCCTTTCCGCCTCTGCCTCTCCTCCCAAAGGTACTACTAAAGGCCAAACAAGACAAGCCAAGGATGATTTTGATAGCTCCAGATTGGCCTCGACAGCATTGGTACCCATTACTGAGAAGCCTGGTGCGGAAGCCTCCATGGCCTTTGCCTTCGATTCCACACCTGTTGTCTCAGGAGGACAGTCATTTGCTCAATGTCAAGCTTCACTCTCTGCACCTAACAGCCTGGCATATTCTGTTTTGAACCATAGTGGGCCTCCTCTTCCACAGCAAGTTTTGAATGTTATTTTGGAAGCTAGAAGGCCTAGTACAAGGAAAGTGTACGCAGATAAATGGAAGAGATTTTTATTTTGGAGTGCAGCAAAGGATTTTGATGTTTCTGAGCCTAATTTAAGTGTGGCTCTTCAATATCTTACTGAGTTACTGGACAAAGGTTTGTCCTTCTCTTCTATTAAGGTTCATGCTGCAGCAATTTCGGCTCACTATGATTGTGACCCACCATTGTTTTCTCATCCTTTGTTCAAGCAATTTCTTAGAGGGGCAAAGAATATAAGACCCCCACGAAGAGCTCCTACTCCTGCTTGGGATCTCAATTTTGTGTTGGAGAAACTCACTCTACAACCTTTTGAGCCTGCAGCTACTACTGAATTAAAAGTTTTTATCATGGAAGACTGCTTTTTTGTTGGCTATTACCTCTGCAAGAAGGGTTTCTGAGTTGCAGGCCCTTATGGCGGTTAAGCCTTTCTTAATTTTCCATAAGGATAGGGTATCTTTACGTACTAATCCTTCCTTTATGCCTAAAGTGGTTTCTAGTGTGGCTTTAAACCAAACTATTCATTTGCCTACTTTTTATGCAAATCCCCAAAATAAAGGGGAAAAGATTTTGCACACTTTAGATGTACACAGGCAGTTGCGATATTATTTGGACAGAACTAAAGGGTTCAGGCAGTCTCAGCAGTTATTTGTTTCTTTGCTTTGAGTTCTCAGGGCAAGCCTGTGTCAAAACAAACTATTTCTAAGTGGATTGGGTTTTGCATTGCTTTCTGTTGTTCCCATCATGGCAAGGAGATTCCAGCTGGGATTAGGCCTCATTCCACTAGGGCTACTGCCACTCGACAGCTTTTTGAGGGGTGGCAACTAAGGATATTTTGGAGGCAGCTACTTGGAGTTCAGTGCATACTTTCTCTAGGCATTATCACCTACCACTTTACTCTAAATCCAGGGCTGGTTTTGCCACTGCTGTTTTGCAGGGCATTTTGGCAGCTCCTGCTTCCTTATAGTTTGGCCATCCTCCCTTACCTCTGCTTTGGGATTCTACCCAAGTGTAAGGACTGCAGCAATGTGAGATGAAGAACATAGTACAGTTTTGTACCTACCATAAATGTAGATGTTCGAAGATCCACATTGCTGCAGTCCAATTTACCCTCCCTCCTTCCGCTCTGTAGTTAGAGGCGGTTGTGTGGGTTGGGTTGTCAATAGGGTGTATATTGTATATATTGTACATATTTTTAGTGCTAGGATGGTTGGTTGTTTGTTTGCTGTCTTTTGGTTTTGACCTTTATTTTTAGGGTCTTCTGACATCTGGGGCAAGAAAAGACTGAGGATATGACGTCGGTCATGCGCATTTGTACCCTGACGTCCTGATGTCAGTCAAATGCGCCTTGACCGACGTCAGCCTTATACTTTGATATTCGAGGACAGTGGACTACCCAAGTGTAAGGACTGCAGCAATGTGGATCTTCGAACATCTACATTTATGGTAGGTACAAAACTGTACTTTTCCACTCCCACACTGTCTGGGTCCCTTGCTGGTTCAGCCCTGTTGCACTCGCAGCCAGCTATGCCTCGGCCCTGAAAGGTCCACAGGGGCCACCAGGGGGAGTTTCCAGCCTGGAGTTTTCGGACTGTTCCCTTCCCTTGGCAGCATCTGCTTTGGACAGCTCATGACCAATATCGTCCGGGGACATAGGTGCTGTGTCAGGGTCCCCCCTTCCACCCCAGTCGCCCTTTGCTGGTGTGGATGAGGGTGGGGCTTCCTCCGGTCTGTCAGCCATCTGGTGATAGAGAGAACCACCTGCAGTTGGTCAGCAGCCTCTACCTCAGCTCTGGACTCACCACTGCCTGGTTCTATTTTGGGTGGCAGGTCCTCCTTATCCGTTTGGGGTCAGCCCTCCCATGATTGCCTTCAAAAGGGCATTATCCCCATTGGGTACCCTCCTCCTCCGAGTCCTTCCTGGAGCCCACAGTAAGGAGCCTCCCCCTGTAAAGGACTTGCAAGAGGAGGCACTTGAGTCTCCTCGAGAGTCCCTCACTAAAGACACGGATTTTGAGGAAGAGGACGGGTCCCCCCAGACTACTGTCTGAGGAGGTGTCCTTTGGGAACATCCTGGTCTTCCCCCACCCTGTCCTCAGAGGAATCAGTGTTCCTGAAGGCGTTTGGGATGGGCCTATCTACTTCCTGGGTGTCTCCTCCTGTGGATGAGCTAGTCCAGCTTATTTCCAGCAGGGCATGGAAGGAGCCGGACACACTAGAACTGGTCCCCAAGAGAGCAGACAAGTTCCTATGTCCACACAACACAAAACTTTGTGGAGTAAGGGTTTCCCTGTGGATGTCATTGTGGTTGCTGCAGCCGCCAAGAAAGGGCAAACAGAACAGAGCTCTATGGTCCATCCCCCCCAACATGACTGCAAAAGGATTTGGTGTCAGAGTTTTCCTCTTCCCTTCCAGAGTTGTTGCCTCCAGAGAGCCTTAAACTGGTCTCTCTGAAGCTTTCCACTCTTACTTCCCTTGCTAACACCTCAATGAGGTTGACCTTTAATGCGGTTGAGGCCACCCTTCGAGCAGTGGGCACAGGCATTGCTGTCGGGCGCCATGCCTGGCTTCACCTTTGCGGGTTTGCAGACAACTTTAAGGTGTCCTTCACCAATGCTCTGTTTGATGGATCTTCTTTGTTTGGTCCGTCTGTCAAGGAAACCCTGACCCGCAGCGAGCAGGAGGGAAAGACCTTGTCTGCAGTCAGAATCAAGTTTTCTACTCCCCAATGTTCCTTCTCCAAGACTCAGATGGTTAATAAGAAGTTCCACAGGACTCTGTCTTCCTTCCAAGGTGCTCCTCAGGAATCCTCTTCTTCTGGATGGAGAAGGGGATTTGATGGCAGATGGTGCCCCAGAGGCAGAGGAGGTCCGCAAAATCAAGGCTTCCAAGAACCCTTCTCGGAGAAGCCCCCACAATGCTCCTGAAGCACTGCCCAACTGTCCTGCCCTGGAGGCAGTCGGGGACTGTATCTCCTTACACCCCCTGGCTTTGGCGGCTATTACCTCAGACCACTAGGTGCTAAGCATTGTGTCCAGGGGATATGTTGTCTCCTTTGGTCACCCCCTCCATTCAAAAGTCATTCCCAGATGTTCCACCCCAGCAAAGGGAGTTGGCTCTCACAGAGGTTCAAGACCTTCTTCAAAAAAGAGCCATCCAGGAGGTCCCAACAGGACAACGAGGGTCCGGAACTTATTGTTACTTCTTTTTAGTGCCCAAGAAAACTGGGGACCTGCTTCCCATTCTGGACCTCAGCAGGCTAAATTTATCAGTCAAGAAGTCGAAGTTCCGGATGATCACTGTTCAGTCCATTCTTCCTCTTCTGTGAAAGGACGACTGGATGTGCTCGACAGATCTCAAGGATGCATACTATCACATAAAAATCGATAGATGCTCTAGAAGATTCCTGCACTTCTGGCTGGGGGCCAGTCACCATCATTTCAGAGCCCTGCCCTTCGGTCTCATCTCAGCCCCCCGGGTGTTCATCAAATGTATGGCAGTGGTAGCAGCCCATCTCCGGCTGCAGAGATTTCAGGTCTTCCCATACCTGGACGATTGGCTGCTAATGGCTCCCACAAAGCATCATCTTTCTCTAGCCACACACTACACTCTCGGCTTATTTTGAGATCTGGGCATTACAGTCAGCCTTCCCAAGTCGCACCTTGTCCCGTGTCAGAGAATTCATAGGGGTTCTTCTGGACACGGTGTCAGAGACTGCAGCTCTTTCTCTGTGAAGAATAGATGCGATCCGAGAGCAAGTCCTCCTCCTTTTGAATTGAGAGAGAGTCTTGGCCCATTTGATACTTCAAGCCCCTCGTTTCTGTGGTGGTGGCTATCCAACTGGTCCCCTTCACCAGGTACCACATGTGGGTGCTTCAATGGACCATTGCGGTACAGTAGTCAGCTCATCTTCACACAATGTCCATGGCAGTCCGGATAGCTTGAGTCTGCAGGAGTCAGCATGGTGGTTCTGGTCCATATATCTTCTGCTAGGGAGACCCTTCTGTCCTCCACACTCCCAGGCCACAGTGATCACGGACGCCTCCTTGTTGGGGTGGGGGGCATTTTCAGGGAAGAATGGTCCAAGACACATGGTCCCCCCTTAGAGACAAAGTTGCACATCAATGTCTTAGAGATGAGAGCTGTCTTTCTATTGTTGCAAGCTGTCCAGGACTGTCTCCCTCTTGGGAATGTCGCAATTCAGACAGACAATATGGCGGTAGTCTGGTGCATCAACAAGCAGGGGGGACACAATCGTATCCTCTGTGCAGAGAGGCCATGAGACTGTAGGAATGGGCTATGTCCTCCAGGCACTTTCTTCTTGTTGCAGAGCATATTCCTGGCAATTCCAACATGTTGGCAGACAAACTTAGCAGATCTATCCTGAGTCCCCACAAGTGGTCCCTGAAACAGTCAGTGGCAAGCCAGATTTTCGACCGTTAGGGTCTCCCATGCTGTGATCTGTTTGCCTCCCCGACCACTCACAAATGCAGCAAGTACTTTGCCCTGATCCCCCCACCAGGGGAATCACCCAGGGATGCTCTGATTCACGATTGGCTGCCAGGACTTCTCTATGCCTATCCTCCAACACCCCTCATTCCCAAAGTCTTACAAAAAGCCCATCGCCTGAAGACTCACCTCATCCTCATTGCCCCCTTCTGACCTCTTCATACATGGTTTTCCCTCCTCTGGTCTCATCTGAAATATCCACCCTGGATATTAGATCCAGCCCAGGATCTCATTTTCCATCATTGGGGGCTTCCTCTTCCCAACCTTCAGTTCCTGAGACTGACAGCTTGGTACCTCCAGTTCCAGTTGTCAAGTCAAGTTAAGCTGCCTTCTCCGGTGAAGAACATTATCTTGGCTTCCCAGAAGCCTTCTACTAAAAAGGTTTATTCCAGGAAATGGAAGAGGTTCTCTCTTTGGGCTCGTTAGCAGGACATAGACCCCTTTTCTGCTCCCGTTCCGGACATCTTGTTCCTTTCCTCTCTGTTTCAACAAGAAGTGAGGTTTTCAACCATTAAGCTTCAATTGACTGCTATTTCTAATTTTCACCTGAGTGACAGCCGCATGTTTTCTTCTAGGCTGTGCAAGGCCATTCTTAAGGGTATTTTTGTGCTCAGGCCTCTCTTCAAACGTCCGTCTCCTCCTTGGGATATTACTTTCGTGCTGCAGTCCCCTCACACAACCCCACTTCAAGCCTGCTGCGAAGTGTGATATTAAGTTACTGTCTTGGAAGATGACCTTTTTGGTGGCTGTTACCTCTGCTAAGAGGGTTTCTGAATTTCCAGCTCTTTACTTAAAAGCTCCCTTCATGATTTTTCACAAGGATAGGGTGTCTTTCAGGACCAATCCTTTATTAATTCCTAAAGTAGCCTCAAAAACTAACTTTAATCAGTCAATTCAGCTTCCCGTCTTTTTTCCCAATTTTTCAAACAAAGGGGCGTACAAACTACATTGTCTAGATATACATAGGCAGCTACGTTTCTATTTGAAGAGAACGGAGAGTTTTCCAAAATGCGATCAGCTTTTCATAGCTTTCTCTCAGAACTGGAAAGGTAGGGCAATTTTCAAAGTGTCTGTTTCACAGTGGATTGCTTGTTGCATAGCTCACATTTACGAAAGCAATCACATTGATCTGCCCAGGCCTATTAACATACATTCTACTAGGTCTGTGGCTACTTCTTTGGCCTTCTGGGCAATGACTTCATTGGATGACATCTGTGCTGCTGCCACTTGGTGAAATCCCCGTACCTTTGTAACACATTACAAGCTGGATTTGGTGTCTGGGGGTAGATCTTCATTTGGTTCTTCTATGAATAGCTGGGAACTCATACCCATCCGTGATCAATAATGACACGGATAGCATCAGATAGAGTTATGTACTTATAGCTTGGACTCTGTGCTATCCAGTGTCATTATTCATTACATTCCCACCCTCCATCCCCCTCCTCCTGGTGACTAGGGATTCATGGAGTTCATAGGTTCATACTAGGCTATCTGCCCTAGGGCATTTATAAGCCTAGCCAGAGTTGTGTGGCTTTCACCACCCCTTAGGTTGAAGAATACTATACCCATTAGTTTGCCGTGCCTCTGTCCAGCAGTGATACAGAGATGATCCCCGGGGTAAACCTACGATCTCCCATCCACTGGTCAAGATTCCTCTTGAACAGAGCCAGCGAGGTGCTCTGTCTCACATGGACCGGGATTCTGTTCCACAGCATAGGGAGTCTCTGGGTGATGAATCTGTCCCTCCAGCACGTCCTATTTATATCCGTGTTGAGGTTTAAGTCTCTTGCTCTTGTGGCTCTGGTGGATTTGGATTTTTTGAGGTGGAGCATGTCCATTAATTCCGGGTTGGACATGGCCTTGTATGTCGGGCACAGGTCACCTCTGAGCAGACGGTATGCGACTGAATAAAGCTGGAGTTTCTTCAGTCGGGCAGCATATGGTATATTTTTGAGCCCCTTTATCCTTTTGGTGAGGAAATTTTGGGGTCTTTCCAATTGCTGCAGGTGTCGGGTAAGATACATTCCGAATGGGGCATTGTACTCAATCATTAGTCTGATAAGTGAAGAGTACAGGGGAACAATGACCTCCCTTGATCTGGATGTGAATCCCTTCATAATCAGGTGGGCAATGTAGAAGGTCCTCCTAACCACTTTGGCAATGTGAGTGTCAAAAGAAAGGTTACTGTCAACTTGGGTCCCCAGGTCCCTGATAACCTCTTCTGTGCTTAATGGATTGCCACCTATGTGGTAACTTGGGGTTACCTTGTTTTTACCAAAGGGTATGACTATACATTTTTTGGCGTTTAGCTTAAGGCCATGGCTCTGGCACCAGTTATCCATTTCTATGAGACCTCTCTGAAGGATATCTGTGTCTGATGGATTTTCAACTTTGGCGCCCAGTTTGCAGTCATCTGCAAACTTTGTCAGCCACAATCCTCCTATGTTTGCCTGCACTTCTGAAAAGTAGATGCCGAACAAGAGGAGGCCCAGGACTGAGCCAAGCTTGTGACCGGCTTGGAGTCTGACATGGCACCAGCAACTCTAACCCTGTGGGTTCTGTCCTTGAGCCAGTTTGCAACCCATCTTGTGACATATGGGTTTACATTTAAGCTGGTGAGCTTTTCTATGATACCCGAGTAGGGTATTGTGTCGAAAGCTTTTGCAAGGTCAAGGTAGGCTGTGTGAACTTACCCTCATCAATGGCCTTGGTGACTGTTTCAAAAAAGTCAACCAAGTTCAAGAGGCATGATCTGCCCTTGACAAAGCCGAATTGGGTAGGATCCAATGTCTGTAGGTCCCCTATGTCTTTATTTATGAGTTCCATTATGATCCTCTCCATAGCTTTGCAGACCAGGCTTGTTAAGCTTATGGGGCGGTAATTACCAGGATCCGTAGAAGCACCGCTTTTGTGGAGTGGGACCACAGTTGCCGTACGCCACTCTTTGGGTACGTATCCTGTGGTAAGGCTAAGATTAAACAGCAGCCTTATGTGTGGGTTTAGTTCCTCATTGAGTTCGTGTAGCACACAGCTGGGGACACCATCCGGTCCCATTGATGCTGTGTTTTTAGCTTTAGAGAGAGCAGCTCTCACCTGGGCATTTGAGATGATTGGGAGGCTACACTCTGCTGGGATAGATATTTCTCCTTTTGGGAGAAATTTTCACTGAACCTGTCTGCCAGTATGTTTGCAATGTCTGTGGGTTCAGTGATTTTTGTATCATTTTGGACTAATTCTGAGCATATCTGGGAGTTTCCACCCAGATTTCTAACATAGCTAAAGAAGGCCTTATGATTGTCTTTTGAGTCCTTGGCGATTTTTCTCTCAAAGTTGGCCTTGGATAATTTTATGAGTGATCGTAGTTTTTTACTAGTATTGATCAGAGATGTCTTCCCTTTTAGGGATTTTGCTCTATCTTGTAGTAGCCTTCTCCTCTTGTTGTAAAGTTTGTTTATGGCTGGGGTCCACCAGATCAGGCGCTTGCCTTTGGTGGAAAGGGTCTTGATTTTATGTGGGATTGCTTGATCCATGCAATCCTGGAGGTGCTCGTAGAAAGCATTTGTAAGGGATTCAGCAGCGTGGGTTGTGGTTTCCAATGGCTCAGGGGCCTTGAAGGATACCACACCAGTCTTAAGAAGTGTGAAGTTGGCTTTTGAGAAGTTCTTCACTGTGGTCTTTTTTGTTGGGGGTGGGGGCGGGATGTGGATCTCCAGTGAGATTAGTTTATGGTCTGATCTCACCAATGAGGGATATACTTCCGGTGTGGAGCATTTTATCCCCATGTTTGTGATGATCAGGTCTAGTATGTTTTCACCTCTTGTGGGAATGGTGACAAGTTGTTCCATAGCATTTGAGTTTATGAACTCCAGGAACCTTTGGGCTAGGGTATTGGGGCTTGAGTAATGTTCCCAGTCTATGTTTGGGTAGTTGAAGTCACCCAATATGATGGTGTTTGGAGAGACATTTATACTCTCCAGTGTCTTCAGGAAGGCTATGTGGGGTTCCTGAGTTTGAGAGGGTGGCCTGTAACATGCTACAAACTGTAGAGCAGTTTTGCCTATGGTTAATTGCACCTGAATGGTCTCTGATGCTTCGTGAGTTGCCACCAGCCTGGAGGTGTGGGTATCCTTGATGAATATGGATACACCCCCTCCTTTTGTGGTACGGTCCGGGTTTTGGGGCCGGAACGCATGATATGAGGTAAAACCGGATAGTGCCGGGGTGCTCTCAGGAGCCTTGAACCAGGTTTCAGTCACAGCACAGACATCGATGTTCTCCATACTGGGGAGGGCTTCGAGGGCGTGCATCTTGAGATTTAGACTTCTGGCATTGAGCAGAATTACCCTTAGTTTTTTTCCATTATTGTTTTCTAGGGCGGTGGGTTTAGAATTTGAGCCTTGTCTAAAAAAGGCACTATGGGGGTGGCAAGAGCCTTTGCCAATATCTGGAAACCTAGGGGTGACAGGTGCAAGTTGTCCCTTGCGAAGCAGCGTGGCTTGTCAAGCATGTCATTCCAGACAGACAGACATTGGATCCCCTTAGAATGACACCAGAAATTAAGCCAATTATTAAAACTGATCATTTTGTCTCTGTATTGTGGCATCATTCTTGGTGAAGGTAGGATACTGCTCAGGGTCAGGGTCATACCAGCCTGGGCTACATAATCTGAGAGCTCCTTTATGTCTCTTTTCATGTAGTCAAGGGAGGTACGTCTCAGGTCATTCACACCGGCATGGACAATGACTGAGTCATACTTGTACTTGTTGTGGAGTGACCGGAGTGCTTGTGTTATGTGGCGGATTCTAGCGCCCGACAGGCAGCTTACTGTGACCCTCTCCTTGTTCAGTCTGGTGAGTGGGACGTCAGTGTGTCTGACTATGGAGTCACCTATGACAAGTGTGTCTGGCATTGTGTTTGGCCTTAAGGGCTGTGACTGATTTGCACACTGACTTTGTGATCTATGTGTTGCTTGTGTTATGTCATGAGGTGGCAGTTGTTTGGGTGTCTGCTTTGGAGGCCTCTGCTGTTTTGGTAGATTTTTGATCAGTGCCTCCGAGTATGTCTTTGTGTGTTTATGTGTTTGATTTGTAGTTGTGATAGTTCTATGTGAGACTGGGTTTATGGTGTGTGTGGTTACCTTCTCCTCCTGTCTGGTTTTGCTAGTCCTGAGTTGAGAGAGCTCAGCCTCCAGTTTGGCTATATAGTTGCATCTCTCGCATGTATTTGTGTTTTGTGGGAGGAGGAGAGGGTTGTTTGTGTACATGAGGCAATTGTAACATTGCCTCAATATTCCCAGATTCACCAGCTGAGCAGGAGAGGACGCTAGCAACTGACCCTTTGACATGCTAGAAGAAATGAAAAAGTTTGCTGTGTAACTGAGTCAGAAAGGACCTATAGGGAAGTGGGTACTCAAGGGGGTTTTAAGCTAGTGAAGTACTTTGTATAATATAGAAGTGCTTTACCTGACTAAAAAATGCTTTAGGAACAAGTGCTGAGCTTTACAGATAGAGAATAGACTGTTTAGATTACAAGTAGAGCAGTTCTAACGGAAAAAATGAAGAGCACACTTTACGGAGCCAGAAATAGTTTAACCTTGTCTAACCGGCACTGCCCGATGGTGCTCTAGTGGCAACTCCGCGCTAAATGCAGAAAAGGCAATAAGTCAGTAGTACAGACTAGCACACTTTAGTGGGCAGCCAAACAATTAAATTAAACAGCAAACAAACACTTTTCGACATGAATTAGACTAATTTCGACTAAAATGTACTTTTAAGTGCAGATAATAAAAAATGCAGTAAATAACTATGAAAACAGTTGAAGCTTGCTCTAGGTAAGCAGTAGAAGGTAAAACAAATATAAAAAACAGCAGGATACTTAATCAGGAAAGCAGTCGCTTTTTTTCAGTTCTCTGTAGCCAGGAAGACTCAACAGGACCACGTGGAGCTGTGTCTGAGCAATATGGCTTCAAAAAAATGCCAGAGGCAGATTTTAACCAGGGAACTTCAAAAGAGCTAGAAATGGTCCAAAATGACCAATTATTACAGCTTCTTGTGCTGAGGTCACTTCCCTCAAGGACAGGTAGGCTATTCAAGGCTCCCGACTCCCACTGGTGAGCTACGAAACTTCCTTATATCCAAGTAAGGCAGTGGACAACACAGGTGTGATTGGTCCTGCTGTTCCTTGGTGTAGACAGTTTCCCTGTCTTTGTCTATCCAGCAAACTCGATCTGAGGATTATGGGTAGCAGGGATTCCTGGGAGGGAAGGAGCTCGAGCTCAGGAGCTGTCACTTAATTCTGACGGCTTGGATCCGAGGTCAGATCCAAGACCCATCCATGACTAATAATGACATTGGATAGCACAAATTCCAAGGTATGGTAAGTACATAACTTTTTTTTCTGCCAAAAGTGGAAGAGGAGAAAGAAAATCCTTTAGACATTTTGGAAAAGAAGAGCTGAAAAATCTTAGAGATTTCCTGGTTCAGCTTGTTCCTTTCATCATACTTTTTGATTACCTCTGCAGCAAGGAGGCCAACAACTAAATGCCTGTCGAAGGGAGAATTTAAAATTTCATGTGTAACATCATCTGGAAGGTTCTGAGAAAGCAGCCATGCCAACCTTCTTAAAACATTACCAGTGGCCATACTTTGGAAGAAGAATCAAGTCATAAACATAGCAAACAATAAATGCTGCAAACAAACTTGTGCAAAAGAAGAAACTACATTATTTAAAGTACATTTTTCCTCACAAGAAAAAACTGCAGATAACACACTCCTCATACTTTCACAATTTATCAGAACAAACTTTGACATATGAACCTGGCAATTTAAAATTCTGCAAACCAGAGTTGCATTAGTATACACCTTTTTCCTTGTACGTATCAACAATTTTCCTATCCTTGTCAGAAAGAGTAAGATTGGAATTAACTAAGTGCTTAGCAGCAATGGGATCAGCTAAGGCTTTAGCTGCAGAGTCAGGTTTGGGAATAGTGCATAAAAATTTAACACTGAGGAATTTTATATATCCTCTCTGCCGTTTTAGGGGCAACTGGCAGGCTAACATGGAAATTGCAGGCAGTAACACACATCCCATAAATATGACAGAACAGGAAGAAAGGGTGTAAGTTCTGGAAAATTCTTCTGTAACAGCTCATAGTATTTTCTGAGAGACTAAGAAACCTCAGTGTTTTCCCACTGAAAACACTGATGCATTCCAGCATTAATCTCAGAGAAAAAAAACCCTCCCCATGGAGAATCCTCTTGAGTCTAAATCAGAAATCTGAGGGAAAAACCCGGAATCTGTCCCTGCATCTTCTTGTTCAAATTCAGAATCTTGAATCCCTTCATGAGAAGAGGAATTCCGCTTTATTTTACCAAAAACTAAATTACAAGAAGGATCACTAGCCTGAATTAAACCATGAACCAGACCCACTAAACTATTCTCTTAAGAAATTTGAGGGGGAGTAGATGCATGCTTGGTTTTCTGTTTCTTTTTGACAGGAAAAATGGGGCCAACAATTTTATTAATGGCAGCAGCTGTTTTACCAAAGATGGACACAACATTCTGGCACAACAGGGAAACCTCCCCTGCTCCCTCTCCCTGGACCAACAAGAGTGGCTCTTATTTGCCCACTGAGGGGACTCCCAACAGCAACAGAAGACATGGGTAACCCCCAGTCAATAGTGGCTGTAGGTTCTACACCAAAGAGATCTAGAGTAAAACATGAGTTGTCTCAGGTACAACAAATGAGTGTTTGTTAGGTCAGACCTTCTTCCAGCCACTAATAGAAAAAGTTAAGCAAACAGCCTTTGCCACCACAGGGGGGTGACTCTGCTGTGGCCAGAGTTGGTTGCACAAGTCACTCATCTTTTTCTTCAGATCCCTCTGGTGTTGTCCATACAACCAACATGGACCAGGGGTTAGCCATGTCCTCTGAGGCTGCTGGAGTCCTCTCAGTGGGTAAGGGAGAGCCACTCTTGTTGGCCATGGGGGAAGGAGCAGGGAATGTGCTTCTGCTTAGCCAGAATATTGTGGCCATCCCTGGAGAAGCTGTTGCTGGCAATACTAGGTCTGCTTGCCCTAACTTTTTGTCTAAAAAGACAGAAAAATAAATATTTAACTTGTGTCAGTTTCTGTGGAAAGGAATAATTTATTGGGCTTGGCTCAAGATGCAGTGCAGGCTGTCGAACCTTCGTTTAAAGTGGATTCTGTTAAATGAAAAAGGGATTCCTCTTTCCCTGAAGAAGTTTAAGAATTTGAATCTTGGGAATGCAAAGAGGCAGATACATTTTTTTTCTCCTCAGGTTTCTGATTCAGATTCTGAGAGAGAGTATGGTATGTGAATCTGCCTGTGAGGGACTAATTTTCTATGAGACTATTTTCCAGTATTAGCCAGTGTTTCTTGTCAGAGAAGACTGAGGTTTCGTAATGTGTTAGAAAACACAATGATTTGCTACAACTGGAATTCCCAGAACTTTTACTCCTTCCCATGCTGTCAGCATTCAAGGATGTGTTTGTCACAGTATGTGGTTTCCCTGGGTACTCAGCCTGCTGCACATAAGTAAGCAGATAGAATGTACAAGGTTTTCCAGTCTTTCAAGTTTTTATACACTAATAGACCGGAGCCAGCAGCTATAGCGTTCATTAATCCAGCTGCTGCCACGCATTTTGTTAATTCTAATCCTTCTGACTAGCTTGGTAAAGCTGTTAAGTTTGGGAAACATGTATGCTTCTGCAACTTTGATTTTTAGAATTCTGAATTGTCAGGCTTATATGTCAGTGTATACTGACTAATTGTGAAAAGCACAAGGCATGTTTTGGCTGCAGTTTCTGCTTGTGAGGAAATATCTGCTTTGTGTTGTCTAGTTTCTCCTGCTTGTTAGGTCACTGCTCATAGGCTCATAGGCTCATAGGTTAGTACTAAGCTAACTGCCCTTGCGAGCCATTTTAAGCCTAGCCAATTATCCCTTGTGAGACTCAAACCCTGCACCTTGTGTTTATAAGGCAAACACCTTAACCATTAGGCCACCCTCCCATCCCAAGCTCATTGTCTGAAATGCATTTATGACTCTATTTACAGCTTCCAGTGCTGTTGCCACTGGTACCATTTTGAGGTTTGCCTGGCTGCATTCTCAGAACCCCCCCCCATAAGAAGTCAAAAATGAAATATTGAATTCTTCTTTGTATAGAGATGTAGTTTTTGGACCCTCTGCTTCAGCAGATATCAAAAAGTGAGATGAGAGGGATTTTTTCATTTTCAGCCCACCTTCTCTAAATTTTCCACAGGATTTTCTGGTCTCTCGTTCAATTTTGGCAAGAAGCAAAATAAACAGTCTCAGCAGAATGCTGGTAAGAAGACATTTAAAAAGCAGTAGCATTGAAGTTCCAAAAAGAAGGCTGGAACCCTCAGAACAAAGGACGGCCAAAGAATTCAGAATTAATATACAAGGACCCTCACAAATGGAGAATGAATCAGTCTTCCAAGATTTGATTCAGCTATGTGGAATTCCTCAGGTAGACCTTTTGCTTCTTCTTTAAATAATCAACTGGCAAAATTCTGTTCCAGGACTTCATCCTTGAAGCCATAGAAAACAGAAGACTTTTCTTTTCCTTGGAAAAGAATATTCTTGTATGTTTACCCACCATTTCCAGTGATTTCCAGGGTACTTCTGACTATTCAAAAGGGCTTCCCAAAGATCACTGTAGTGACTCCCTTCTGGCCCATGCAATAGTGGTTCTTCAATGTTTTGGAATTGGCCAGGGGCAATTACCACAATTTTACTCACAGACTGGATTTACTCTCACAAGAACAGAAATGTTTGATACATCCTGACCCCAAACAACTGCAACTGACTGCCTGGATGATAGGGTCTTAATAAATTTTGGGCACCTGTTGTCTGAGGATGTGCATCAGGTTCTAATAGAAAATGAAAGCCTGTTGTCAGAAAATTCAACATAAGCAAATAGAAAAGGTTTTCTAGCTGGTGCCAACAAAACAACCCTCATGCATTAAGGGCTAGTGTTTCCCTGGTTTTACAGTGTTTGTGTGAGTTACTCTATTATGACCTGTCTTGCTCCTCTGTCAAGGTTTATTTTTCAGCCATTTCCGTATGTTTGCCTATGGATCCTCCTCTTTCAATGTATTCTTGTGTGAAAATGTTTAATTTAATTTAAATTAATTTAGAGGTGCTAAGTAAAAAGCCTGACATAAAACTGGTGGCTCCTCCTTGAGATCTTAACTTTGTGTTAGAGAAACTAATACTTGCTCCATTTGAACCAGTTCATCTGGTTCATAGGTTGGTACTAGGCTATCGCCCCTAGGGCCTATACAAGCCTAGCCATAACAATTCCCTGGCTATTTGTACCCACAGTATTTACTTCCCTGGACCCCTGTCTAGCAGGGCGACTGACGTGATCCCGGGGGTGAATTTCCTATCTCCCATCCAATCATCAAGGTTCCTTTTGAAGATGGCCAAAGAGGTGCTCTGCTTGACATGTATGGGCAGTCTATCCCAGAGTCTGGGGAGTCTCTGGGTCAGGCACCTATACCTCCAGCATGTTTTGTTCATTGTGATGAAAAGGTTTAGATCCCTAGAGCGTGTCTCTCTGAGGGATTGGGATTTCTTTAAGTGTAGCAAGTCCAACAGCTCTGGGTTTGACATAGCCTTGTATGTTAAGCAGAGATCGCCTCTGAGTAGACGATATGCGACAAGACTATAGGTGGAGTTTTTTTAGATGGTCAGCATAGGGCATCTGCTTTAAGCCTGTGATTCTTTTAGTGAGGTATTTCTGTGGCCTTTCCAGTTGTTGAAGATGTCTTGAGAGGTACATACCAAAGGGGGTGTTGTATTCTATAATGGGTCTAATGAGGGATGAGTACAGTGGGACAATGACCTCCTTTTTTCTGGATGAAAAGCCCTTAGTGATGAGGTGTACCACATAGAAGGATTTCCTGACTGTTGTGGCAATGTGGTTATCAAAGGTAAGACCACTGTCCACCTGTGTCCCTAAGTCTCTTATCACACTTTCGGTGTTTAGTCTACTGCCACCTATGTGGTAATTCATGGATACATGTTTTTTCCCAAAGGGGATAACTATACATTTCTTGGCATTGAGCTTGAGGCCATGGCACTGGCACCAACCATCTGTTTCTGTAAGGCCCTTTTGTAGAGTATCCACGTCATTTGGGGATTCAGTAATGGCTCCCAGTTTGCAGTCATCTACGAACTTTGTTAGCCAGAGTCCCTTAGTGTTGGCCTGTACTTCAGAGAAGTAGATGCCAAACAAGAAGCGGTCCCAGGACTGAATCCTGAGGTACTCCACTTGTCATTTGGCTGACTTGGCTAATTTCAGGTTCTTAAAACATGGAAAACTGTTTTACTGATTGCTATGACCTCTGCAAGAACAGTATCTGTGTTGCAAACTCTTATGGTGGATCAAGCTAATGTCATCTTTCATAGAGACAGGGTTTCTTTGAGAACTGTTCCTTCTTTTATACCAAAGCGGTATCTGAGTTTACTTTAAGCCAAATTATCCATCTCCTGTTTTCTTTCCAAATCCTAAAAATGAGGAAGAAATGATACTTCATACCACGGACAACTTGGGTACTGTCTTAACAGAAAAAGTCTTTCAGAACTCCTGATCGATTGTTCATTTCTTGTGAAGATAAGAAGGGACAGTCTGTGCCAAAGCAGACTGTTTTGAAATGGCTACCTTTTGTTTTTCGATCAGAACAAATCTATTCCTGGCAGGGTCAAGCCTCACTCTACAAGGGACTTGGATTCATCTTTTGCTGTTGGAAAAGATTAGGCTCTAGAAGTATTCTAGAAGCAACAACTTGGCCATCTGTGCATATTTTTTTACAAAGCACTTATAAATTAAAATCCTTTTCCAAGTCTATGACCGTCTTTTCTAAGGTAATTATTCGGCCTCCCAGTTGTTCTTACCTGTAGTAATCTACCCATATAGCTTAGGCTACCGCAGCAGTGATTGGTATGAAGAACATAGCACAGTTGTGTAAGTAAACATCATAACAGTAGATGTTCAAACGAACACTGCTGCAGTAGCCTCTCTCTCCATCCCCCTTGTTTTTTTCTTTTAATGCCAGGGTGTGGACATTAATTTTTTTTTTCCATGCAATGTTCTTTCAGGGTTTTCTCTCCCTTTCTCAGCTGGGATGAAAGCTCTAAAGGTTTTGTCTCCCAAACCCATCTTTTTTGTCAGCTCAGCTCAAGCTTGACCTGGGATGTGTGGAAGGTACCCTGAAGCTTTAGAAGTTGGCTGGCTGTTATATCCTTGGTAGGATAAAACCAATATTGCTTACTACAGAAGTGATCATTTGCACAAGTTTTCTTACTTTTCACTGAGAGAAAGGTCATAGCCACTTAGGTCTGTGAGAAGTGTTGCATGCTCGAGGATATCAAACTCTGAAGAGATCCAGAAAGGCCGATCTGACATTCACAATATTGGTTGGTGATTTATGTAATGCACAACATCTGTTAGGGCAGTATCATTGCTGTGGTTAGTTTGCAATAAGGCTGTATTTGCTTGCAGAGACTTAACTAGGAAATGGTGAAAAGGGCTGTTGCCTTGCATGCATGTTAAAAGAGGTGTGATCAACAGTTGCAGATCAGGTGTGTGTGTGCATTACTGGATTCACTTAAAAAGCAGAGGGTGATTTTGATATTCATTAAATTAATTTTTTAATAGGTAAGTATGTTATTAACTTTATCAAGGAACTTGCATAAGCAGTTTGCTACAGTTCCAACTATATTTTTTCCTCTGGAATGTGTTTTTTTTTTTGGTCTTTATATTTGGAAGAATTTTATTTGTTTATGTATCTATATATGTCCTCAATGGCAAATTGAGGAGGCACTATGTGGATTGCTAAGGGCGCCAGTTAACATAGCTAGAACTCCATTTGCTTGGTTATTGATAATATTCCACATGCCCACTTGAATAACGAAGACATTTCCCTTTGTGTTCCACACTGTGATGCACTACATTGTAAATATTAGTTTCTGATTTCATATAGTATTTGTGTTAAGCATCTCAAGATGTATTAAATCCTTATTTTTTAATTGTGCCTTTTAGTTTGAGTTTTTGCTGAAAAGGCTTTCTAGGCCTGCCCTCCTACCTATTTAGTAAATAAATCCTAGTTATTTAATCAATGTTGGCCACAGACCTGCCCCCTCCTAATAATATAACCTTGAACTGCTTATTTAGTTAAGAAACCGTACTCATAGCTACATGACCGCTCTGTTGTAAAGAGTAATGTGTTGTCAATAAATCTGAAGTAGTTGACTTCATTTGTCAGCAACCTTTGGGATTCGGATCCGACCTCGGATCCGAGCCGGCAATCTTTCACAGCTTAGATCCGAGCTCCTAGCTCCTCCCCTTCACCCATAATCCCCTGCTATCCCTGACTGACCTCAGATCTAGTTTGCCGCGCTTCTGTCAGCAGCTAGATTTTTGAGCTCCTGGTTCGTAGGGTCTTCTGAGTGTTTAGTGAGAGTTTTTAAAACTTTTTTTACTATCTTTAAGTGTACAAGAGTGTTTTTGTGGTCAGGCTTCCCTTTTTAACTGATACCTTTTAGTTAAACTTACCCTCCCTCCCCTTCGCTGGTGCATAGCTTCTGTGTGTTGTGTGTTTGGGCCCTAATGAGTGGGTTTTTTTTTTCTTTAAGATGTCTGAGGCCCCAAAACCCATTTTTTCTAAGTGCACGAGTGTGGCCATCAGCTCTCCCCAGCGGATGGCCACACTCGGTGTGTTCGGTGCCTTGGGGTTGAACACCTTTCCTCTGGGTGTTCCATCTGCGTGGCGTTCAACCCCAGGGCACTGAAGGACCGGAGGTCGAAGCTGATCCTAGCAGGACTTTTGCCCCCGGATTCGGCCTCGGCCTCCGGTGCTTCTGTGGCCTCCTCTCCAGTTCCGGCGGCGGCCACTCCTGCCTCTTTCCCTCCAGTCGGGACTCGTACTCCCACTGCAGCTCCGGAGGAGGGGGAGGCCAGGAAAGAAAAAAGGAGGGAGAAGCACCACAAGCGGTGGACCGAGGCCTCCGCTTCGGCTCCCCCAGCTAAGCGGTCTTCTCCCTCCAGGGCTTCCCTGTCTCCTCCTTCTCGGATCCGGTCTCCATGCTTCTCACCGGGTCCCGAGGAGGAGGAGACCCGATCTCCGTCGAGGTCATTGAGGCGGCATTCCCGGCCAGCCTCAGTGGCCTCGTCGAGATTGACTCGTAGCCTTTCCGACGCAGATTTGGACCGGATGATGCAAAGGTTTCTCGACACCTTTCTTTGCCCCGATAGCTCCTTCTCCGACCCGCTTCCCGGGTTCGGAGCCTTTGGAGCCAAGCAGCCTTGGAGCCGGAGGTGGTTCGGCGCCAACAGTATCGGGTATCTACCTCTTGGGTGTCCCCTCCGCCCGACCCCTTAGTGGACCTTATTACCACTAGGGCATGGAAGGAGCCGGACACTGTGGAGCCAGTCCCCAGATTTGGACCGGATGATGCGAAGGTTTCTCCAGGCCCAACTGCAGATGAGAGTGCTCCTGCCTCCCCCACCCCCCTCCGGGGGGGGGGAGCTCGACACCTTTCTTTGCCCCGATAGCTCCTTCTCCGACCCGCTTCCCGGGTTCAGAGCCTTTGGAGCCAAGCAGCCTTGGAGCCGGAGGTGGGTCGGCGCCAACAGTTTCGGGTACTTCAACTCCAACTCTTCCCTGGAGCCTATCGGGTCCGTTTTTGTCGGAGCCGGGCTCTCGGAGCCGTGGGCTGAGCGTCAGAGGGAATCAGTGTGTCTTCGGTTCTGTCTAGGTCGGAGCACACTGGTCCGTTGGATCCGATGGCTTCGGCGCCGACCCCAATCTGTCCATCGGATCCGAGCGAGGGTGTGCTCTCGGATCCCAGAGAGAGCGGCTCTCCCTCGGCTTTCGATGTGGTGGAGAGGGCACTGTCAAGTGCTTCCAGGCCCCCGGTCCTTGCTTTGGCTCCGCCCCGCACTCCCTCTCTGTTGGGTCCGGCTTCCATCACCCTGCCCCAGGGACAGCCTGCTTCGATGTCCCAGGTCGTTCTCTTGAAACAGCACGTGGCTGGTGAGATGTCCTCGGACAGCCCCCCCCGAGGACATTCCTCACAAGCGAAAGTGCAAGAGGAGGCACGTGGACTCCCCCGAGTCCTTAACTGATGACACGGATTTGGATGAAGGGGAAGGCTCCACTAGGTCACCCCCCGAGGATGTCTCCTTTGGAGACATCATGGAAATGCTCAGGATAAGAGGGGGGTGGTCTTCCCCCAAGGCTTCCTCGGACAAATCCGTGTTCCTGGAGGCATTCGAAGCAGGCCCATCTACCTCTTGGGTGTCCCCTCCGCCCGACCCCTTAGTGGACCTTATTACCACTAGGGCATGGAAGGAGCCGGACACTGTGGAGCCAGTCCCCAAACGCCCGGATAAAATCCTTAGTCCACCCTCTGAGAGGTCCCATTGGAGCAAGGGTCCCCCCATAGATGCCATGTTGGTGGCAGCCACCAAGAGGGAATTAGCTCAGGAGAGTCCCTCGGTCCATCCACCGAGCATGGAGGTCCCGTTTGATGGACCGTTTAGGGAAGTGGGGTTTTAGTTCAGCGACCTTCTCGGTGAGGTCTCTGAACTACATGGCACATGTTATTCGACTGCAGTGTGACCTTATCAAAGAGTATGCTGCGTCACCCCTGGAGTCCATGTCAGTGGAGGACAAGCAGTTGTACTCCACTCGGATGGCCACTCTCAGGTCCATATCTAACACCTCTATGCGGCTGTTGTCCCACGCCACAGAGGGAGCCGTTAGAGCCAGCGGAACAGGCCTCGTCATGCGGCGTCAGGCCTGGCTCCAGCATTGTGATTTCGCGGAACCCTTCAAGGCGTCATTTGTGAATGCCCCTTTCGATGGTTCTGCCCTGTTTGACAAGACCGTTCGTGAGACTTTGGTCCAGAGCGAAAAGGACGGGAAGACGTCTGCCGTCGGAGTCCGCTTCTCTGCTCCCCAGAGGTCTTTCTCCAAGAACCAAAAGGGACAGAAGAAGATGTGGTTCCGGAAGTCGCAACAATCCCAGTCCGCTCCGGACCCCCAGTCCTTCTGTGGCAGAGGAGGACAGGGTGGACGCCACCCTAGAGGCAGAGGGCGCCCGAGGAATGGTGGGTCCAGAGAAGCTTTCTCTGACCGGCCCACCCAGCGACCCTGAGGGGTTGCCCGACTGCTCCTCTCTGGAGGCAGTCGGGGGACATTTTTCGAGACACCTGGCAGCTTGGGAGTCCATCACGACAGACCGCTGGGTGCTTTGCATCATATCCAGAGGATACCAAATTCCCTTTTCTCACACCCCTCACCAACCCAAACGCGTCCCCGACGTCCCACCTGATCAGAGGGAGGCTGCAGCTGCGGAAATTCAGCAGCTCTTAGGAAAAAGAGCCATCCAACATGTCCCCCCAGACCAGTTCGGATCGAGTTACTACTCCAGGTTCTTTTTGGTGCCAAAAAAGACGGGGGACCTAAGGCCAATCCTTGATCTCTCCCTCCTGAACCTGTCAGTAACCAAAGAAAAGTTCCAGATGGTCACCCTTCAATCCATTCTCCCCCTGTTGCGGGAGAGTGGATGTGTTCAATAGACCTCAAGGATGCGTATTACCACATTTTGATGGACATGCGATCCAGGAGGTTTCTCCGCTTCCGGCTAGGAGCCAGTCATTATCAGTTCAGGGTCCTTCCCTTCGGTCTCACCTCAGCCCCCAGGGTGTTCACCAAGGTATTAGCAGTGATAGCAGCCCACCTGAGGCTTCAGGGAATGCAGGTGTTTCCATACCCAGACGACTGGCTCCTGACCGCTCCAACAAGGCATCTACTCTGCTCAGCCAGGAATTACTTTCTCCACCTTGCTCCCCGGTTGGGGATCACCGTCAACATTGACAAATCCTTTCTCAACCTGACTCAGGTGATAAACTTTATCGGGGCCAGATTAGACACCAACAACTTACTAGCCTTCTTAACCACCGAACGACTTCACACCCGGAGGCTACATGTGCGGGCCATTTTACTATCGTCGGCTCCCCCGGCAGGATTGGTCCTGAAGGCGATGGGCTCCATGGCGGCCGCAATTATGGCTCGCCTGAACATGAGGGTTTTGCAGTGGACTCTCCAAGTCCAATGGTCCTTCCGTTGATACCCTCTCAGTCACCCCATTCCCCTCAGCAAGGCTTGCAAAAGGGCTCTCGCATGGTGGTTACAATCACCGGACCACCAAGCGGGACGCCCTTTCTCTATGGCCCCTCCACTAGCCACGGTGACCACGGACGCCTCCCGCCTCGGGTGTGGGGGGCATTATGCGGGCAGGACGGTCCAAGGCACGTGGAACGATACAGAGACCTCATTGCATATAAATGTTCTAGAGATGAGTGCAGTGCTGTTGTCGTTGCAAGCACTTCAGAGCCTTCTTCCTACAGGAACAGTTGCAGTTCAGTCAGACAACATGTCGGTGGTCTGGTACATCAACAAACGGGGGGAAACCAGGTCCTACCCACTCTGTCGAGAAGCTATGAGAGTGTGGGAATGGGCGATCTCCACCAACCACTTTCTTATTGCAACGCACATTCCGGGACGGTCCAACATCCTGGCGGACAAACTCAGTCACACCATACTGTCTCCTTACGAGTGGTCTCTCAATCCCCAGGTAGCGAAGCGGATATTTGCCGTATGGGGACAACCCTGTTGCGATCTCTTCGCCTCTCCTTCAAACACGAAATGCAACAGCTACTTCGCTGTAATTCCCCCCCACCGGGTAATTCCCGAGAGACGCTCTGGTGAATGCTTGGCCTCCTGGTCTACTGTATGCTTTCCATCCTCTACCTCTGATGCTGAAACTTCTACAAAAAGCCAGTCGGTTGGGGAGCAAAATGATCCTCATTGCCCCATTTTGGCCTCGTCAAGCTTGGTTCCCTTACCTCTGGTCTCATCTGGTGAATCCACCTTGGATTCTAGATCCCCTTCCGGATCTGATTTCCCACACCCTAGGCCTCCCAGTCCCAAACCCGGACAATCTCAAGCTTACAGCTTGGTTGCTCCAGTTCCACTCGTAGCTAGGACTCCTGGTATCTCCTCCCCAGTTAAAGCTATCCTAGTAGCAGCACACAAGCCCTCTACTAGGAAAGTCTATAGGGGTAAATGGAAACGTTTCGCTATTTGGGCGGAGCGTCAGAACCTAGACCCTTTCACAGCTCCGTTGCCCACCGGCTTGGATTTCCTTTCAGGCTTTTTCATCAGGGGGCTAACTGTTCCACAGTCAAAGTTCAACTAGCAGCTATCTCTCATTACCACATGGGACATGAACTGGGTCCATTGATCACCTCAAAGTTATGTAACACCTTTCTGAAGGGCACCTCCTTACTCAGACCTCCAATAAAGGAAGTAGTGCTCCCTGGGATTTGACTTTAGTACTTCAAGCCTTGACAGCTCCTCTCTTTGAACCTGCAGCTTCAGCTGATCTCAAACATTTGTCATGGAAAACAGCCTTTCTCGTCGCTATTACTTCAGCTAGGAGGGTTTCTGAACTTCAAGCCCTATGTGTAAAACCTCCTTATTTGACCTTCCACAAGGATAGGGTTTACCTCAGGACCAATCCCTCATTCCTTCCTAAGATTGCTGCCGAGGCAAATATTAGCCAATCCATTAATCTGCCAGTTTTCTTTCCTGAATACCAGAACAAAGGAGAATACAAACTATATTCTTTAGACGTTCATAGACAGCTGCATTTTTACATTCATAGAACGGCTGGTCATAGACAATCCGACCAGTTGTTCGTCTCCTTTGCCAAATTTAATTTAGGTAAATCTGTGTCGAAGGTCACCTTGTCGAGGTGGCTTTCACAATGCATTCTTTTGGCTTATGAAAGTTCTGGCAGGCCCGCACCTCAGGGAGTCCATGCTCACTCTACTCGGTCCATGTCTACTTCTGCTGCCTTTCGGGCTAGAGTGCCCCTGGATGATATTTGCTCAGCAGCCACTTGGGCTTCACCTCGTACCTTCATCAACCATTATAAATTGGATATTATCTCTAGAGGGAGAGCATCCTTTGGCTCTGCAGTGCTCCGGAACATCCTTCCATGAAGGCTGCCTAAGGTGCAGGTAGCTGGGGACTCTGTCCCAAAGGTTGCTGACAAATGAAGTCAGCTACTTCAGATTAAGAAGTTATGTACTCACCATAACGTTCCATCTGAGTAGGTAGACTTCATTTGTCTGCAACCGTCCCACCCTCCTTCCCCCTGACCTTCGGATGTTTTTTGGCCAGAAGTCTTTACTCTGCCCTTTTAAGGAAGGTAGTTAGTTTCCTTTTTCAGCCTTTTTGGTTATGGGCAAACTTGATCTGAGGTCAGTCAGGGATGGCAGGGGATTATGGGTGAAGGGGAGGAGCTAGGAGCTCGGATCTAAGCTGTGAAAGATTGCCGGCTCGGATCCGAGGTCGGATCCGAATCCCAAAGGTTGCAGACAAATGAAGTCTACCTACTCAGATGGAACGTTATGGTGAGTACATAACTTCTTATTTTGTCACTGTTTATTTAATATTGTTTAATTCATTGTATAGTAACAAGTGTGTTTTTGTATTTTTTTCCAGTTTCCCCCATATGCTACTAATGAGACTGGTAAACTAACTGGGATTAACAGGAGAGAACTTGGTCATGGTGAGTTTAATTTGGGTTAACGGCTTCATATGTGAATTGTTATATACATGTAGTTCACTTTTGGTACTTCACTCATTGTTTATATGACAAAATCTGATGTTCTGCAGAAGAATAACTCTCAAAAGACAAGGTCTAAATGTCAGTACTGGAGAATGCAAGCTACCATTACAGCAGGAACATTGTGAATGTGTTTGAGCCAGGTAAAGGTAATGGTGATTTTGAAACTTACAAGTGATATTTATTTTTTTGATTTAGTTATTTATTTTGTTTTATTTTTTTTTTTTTCTGTCTTCATTTTCTCTTTGTGCTGCTGACCATAAAGTCCCCCACCAGTTGGATGTTCCCATTTGTTTCCTTAGCCAGTAGGAATCCTTGAACATTTTTGGGGTGATAGCTGTCTGGAGAGGGTCAACATTCAGGCAATGTGTCTTCACTGGCATTCTGGCTATGAGGACATTTATTCTATGGCTTTATCCCACCAGTGGGCAGAAGGACTTGCCACTGTTTTGTCATCTTTGGGGCCTGCAGTGTCATCCTTATACAAATGCACACTCCCTGGGATGGTGAACCAAAAGCCCACCCCCTACTTGTACATATACTTTACCCCTCCTCCAGGGGAATACAGCATTGTGTGTCCTGCTCGACACAGCCCTCCCCTCCAGGATGGGCATGCCCATCCTTCCCTGCCAGCTTCATCAAATACCCAAACACAATTCAAACTCAGGGTACCTACTTTTTGTGTTATTGTAGATTAACTGTTTATATGAATTTGTTACCCAGGATAGGGCACTGATCCTTCAGACCCTACTAGAAGTACATACTCAAAATAAAGCACCAGCAGACAAAAATAATGAAGTAAAAGTTTGAACAGCATAAAAACAATGGCAATATAAACAAGGGCAAATAAAAGTACTGTAAAATGACCTAAAACTAAGTGTATAAACATTCATGTAAGTAAAAATAGGCAAAGTAAAAGAGTAAGATGACAATGGTAGGTCTCAGTATGAGTGCACAGGAACATGCATCTACACTGGGGAGGACATTGTGATCCCTACTGTGATGCAGCTTGTCCATCCTTCTGCCCAGGGGAGGGTGATATGCCTACGTAAACATGTCATCATTTCTGAGGTGGCAGCAAGGGCAAAAAACACCAGTAAAGCTGCCTTTACAGTAACCTTCCCTGGCCAGCTGTCTCCTTCATTAGAGAATACCCAGGACAGAGGAACAACTGGGCTTGTCTGAAGAAGCTTGGTTGGTCAGCAGGCTTTGTGGGGGGAAAAGCATGTAGAAAGAAGTATAAAAAGATGTGCAGAAAAATATGATAATCAAATACTGTAGGAAGACAACAAGAGTTGAAGCTGTAAATCAACATCGGTGCCCAAAACTTCTCCGTATTTTTAATAAGCTATCACTCTAAATTATCAAGGAATAATTCAAAATATCTAAAAGTATGACGTGAAAATAGTTGCAAAATGCATACACTGCATAATCAACCATCTATCTAATTATGTTGTAGTTAAAAAATATGAAGTAAATTGGGAAGAAAAAGAAAATAAAAACAAAAAAAGCTTGGAAATACAGGGAGGAGAAAAGTATAAAAGTGGATAAAAATATTTACATGTGTTTTGAAAGAAGTAATATAATAAATTAAGAAGGAGGAAATGTGGGTTAATTACTTAAATAAGGTAATAATCATTGAAGCATTTACATTTGTCTGAATTGGATAAATATTTTTAAGGGCTTTGCAAAAGACTGGGTCTGATGTACTTTCCTTCAAGTAGAGCAATTATGGGAAGTTGTGATTACTGCAGACATTTGTTATATGGATGCAAAGGCAGGTTGAGTTGTGTTGAAGAGGTCTTAGAAAGCAGTGATGGAAGAAGTAGGAAGTAATTACTCAAAAGCATAAAGAATGCTGGTTGAACTAAGTTTTACCTCTTATCCATTGCACGTCACCATTTCTCAAAAACATGGAGAGAGGAGAACAACTTCCTTTGTGCTTATCATTTGCTTGTAATTTAATGGGCACAGGAATTACATATCCTTATTTTCTTATGCTTTGAGTTAAGGCTGCCTCCATTATTGAAGGTGAGTAAAAATATGTGATGGGCATTTATGTTGAAGTCTTGGGCTACTTCCAAAGTTGTAACTTCCTGCTCCATACTAGGTAAACCAATGTATCATTACAAAGTAGTGCAAAGATGAAAAAAATGTGTTTTATTAAAAAAAATAGTTTTTTTCTGTATTCTGCCCTAAACCATATGCTTGTAATTTAGTGCACATTCATTTTTATCAGTGCACAAACAGGCCTTTGTTCTGTTATAACAGTAATTTTACTTGAGGAACAGGACCAATCTGCTGGATAAAAATTGAGGATTGCTGATGATAGCTTGATATTTGTCAAGAAATTTCACATAGCACTTATGCTGAGGCATCACTGGCTTTGTATTGGGAGGTTTTAAAAAGTTAAACTTTCTAGCTAGTTCTGGGAGCTTTGCTGCAGCAAGTATTGATCATCTGAGATCCTTATTCATTTCCATAGTTTAGTACTAAAGACTTCCTTGAAGCTGCTAAGATCTGTGAATTGTAGAATATTAATGAAATACTTAGTACTCTGAACTATGCTTTGATTGTGCTTTAATTAAGCATGAACCTAGTGAGTAGACATTTTATGCATAAATATATTTTTATCATATCTGTAAGTTAAATACAAGCAACAGTATTAAAGCACTTGAACATATGATTCTTGGAGAGAAATGGTGTAGCATTATTAAGGGGACAAGTTTCCTCTTCTGCCTATATAACAGTCTGATGTGGACTTCTAAATTCAGGGCCAGTGCTGCAGGTAGTAGTAGTTTGTAGTTGTGTCTGTCTGTATTAATATTGGTCTTCTATCTGTCAGTCTCTCTTTCTGCATATGTCCACTGCCATTACCTCAGAAAGGAGAACCACAGAGATAAAGGCAACTGAGCTTAAGTGACAGAAGTTGATTTTGGACTAGATAAGCATCGTGTAATTATGACATGTAAGTGATAGAGGGTGGACCCCCTTTTTGTGAGAATCTCGGTAATATGTTTTTTCATAATTTCTGCCAGTAAGAAGTACTGTCTACATAGAGATGTGCTGTACAGAGTATGTAAACATGCATATGTGTGTGTAGATATGAGTCTTAACTATTAGATTTGTGAGAGCTTTGCAATATCACTCATTTCCCTTCTGGGGTACTCTTCATATTTCCTCATAAGAGACTTAGTTGCAACTCCCTTAAGTGTTTTCTAGTTTACTTTTTCCTCTTTTCTATAGATCCTCTTCACCAGTACTTGAGATCAGATGTTGTCTTTTCCGTCTGGATTCAACCTGTGGGTCACCAGATCTGACTCAGATCCAAGATCAGCCATTTGCAAAGGACTTCAGCCCCCAAGCCTCTCCTCCTCTACCTATTATACCCTGCTCTGACAGACTAACCACATATCTTGTTTGTTGTCTCCTAGGATAGCAGCTTCATCTGAAGCTCCATTGGGGCTGTATCCTTTTTTGTGATTTAGACTGTAGTTCTACCCTATTTTGCTCTACCCTTTTTATAATACAGGGTAGTTGATAGGTAGTATGTTTTTGCAGTTTTGTTCTTAGGTTTGGGTATTGTAGTTGTTAGGTTAGGAAGGAATATTTGATCTTTATGTTAGCAGGCTTTCCCCACCTTGTAGTGAGTGGAATGTTCTTTACTGTGTTGTGACAGTTTTGTTTGTTTCAGTTAAAGTGTGTGTGTGTGTCTGTGCGTGGTGTGTCTGTGCGTGGTGTGTCTGTGCGTGTGTGTCTGTGCGTGTGTGTGTCTGTGCGTGTGTGTGTCTGTGCGTGTGTGTGTCTGTGCGTGTGTGTGTCTGTGCGTGTGTGTGTCTGTGTGTGTCTGTGTGTGTGTGTGTGTGTGTGTCTGTGTGTGTGTGTGTGTGTGTGTGTGTTTTTCCCCTGTCATTTAGGTATGGACAAAGGTTTTGAAAAGTGTGTGGTGTGTGGCCACTAACTTCCCTCCCAATGCTCACATAATCAGTACATCTACTGTCTCAGGCCAGTGTACCTGGAGACCCAGCTTACTATTTGCAGTAGTTTTGGATCAAGGCCACTAACAAAAGGAGAGACAAGTTAGTCCTTAAAGATCTTTGGCCAGCAGGGGAGGCTTCTTCCTCCTCTTCTCCAGCTGGTAAACACAAGAAAGGGTGATCAGGGTTAGAAGGAGGGATCTAAGGACCCCATATCCTCTAAGGGGGACCATAAATGAGTGGCTCCTCCTACCTGTAGCCAGCCAGATCCAAAGATCCCCAAGGTCTTCAGCCCCTCCAATTGTCTTGGCACTGTCCTCCGATCCAACACCTCAAAATTATTCCCCCATGGTCAGGCTCTTTCCCAGGCGTTTAGTGTCCTTAGCCCTTTTTATTTTTGAGGAGGACTTACTAGGGTAGGGTTCATTTACCTTTCTTCCACTCTACTCCCGTAGAATTCTTTCTGGAGTCTTCTCCATCTCCGCCCCAAATCCGAGCTTCTCCTATTTTGCTTGGTCCTTGAAGCCTTCTGCTAGCAGGCAGGCAGGCTTCCAAGCCCCCCCCCCCCCCCAGTAGCTTCCTTGTATTGGTCAGTCCAATCAGTTCTGAGTTTGAGACCTGCTGATTTGGTGCAGCTGATGCAGTCCTTCCTGCAAGCCCAAATGCAGTTAGGTTTGATTCCTCTGGCTTCTGTTCCCAGACCATAGGCTTTGGCTGCGTCAAATTTGTTTCCTGCCTCGGGTCCAATGGCTCCAGTATTTCCAGAGCCAGTTGCCTTACCAACAGTGGGGTCGATTTCAGCTTCCACTCTTGCCTTAGCCTTCTTGACTCAGGCTCTCTCGGAGATAAGCAGACCTCGGAGCCGACCCTTCAGGTTGGGATTGCTGGTTCATGTTTGACACTTCGGGTCTTGAAGTCATCTCTCCTTCTTGATGCTTTAACTCTGAACAGCTTGGCTCTGGTCTGTGTGTCAGGGCAGGTGGGAGCAGCTCCAGATGTTCTCCCACCCACAGACTGAGCCATCAGTGCCAGCCAGCATCCCTTCCCCCTTGTCATTTGTGTCTGTGAACTCGAGTCAGCCTGCTCAGGAACAGCCTACTCCCAGCTACTAAGATCTTTTTGGGAAGTGCTCCTACTCATCAGCCACATTTGTTGTTTGAGTTTTAAATTACCTTGCCCACTTGACGAGACCTCAGTGGGACACACTCCAAAGTCTCAAAAATCTGTCTAGACTCAGTCGTCCATGTTACATTCTACTGCTAACTTGTCCATGCATCTGCTTTCTAATGCTGGCGATGGCACATCCTGGACTGCTGGCACTGGCATTGCCTTGCTTGGATGAGACAGTCTAACTCTGTGGATAGTTTCAAGGCATCTTTTATTAATGCCTCCATACATTGGCTCATCACACTTTGGGCCTAAAGTTAGACACCTTGACCAGCAGCAAGTACGATGGAAAGATGCTGTCTGTGTACATTTTGCTACTCTCAATAGACCTTCTCCAGGAATCAGAAGGGGAGAAATGGCCTATGTCCTTCAAGGATGCATCTGCAGTCCTTACAAATGGGTTGTCCTGTCGTCAGGCAGCCCTTCGGTTGGCCGGATTCCAAAGTCTGGGTCTGGCATCGGCTGATGTCGCACTCCACCCGACGTCATAGCTGCAGTTATTCGGGTATAAAGGTATCAGCCGACGCCATCTTCCTCAGTCTTTCTTGCCGCGTGGCGCCCGAAGCAGAAGCTGTTCGCAAGTGCCGGTCAGTCAGAACCAGAAAATACTTCTACTACTACCGAAGGCTTCTAAAAAGCTAAGTACCCCGTTGGGGACTCTTTCTTGTCTCAGCCGATGTAAGAAAAAGTGAATAACTGTTTAACTTGTGGGAAACAAATACCTCATAAAGATTTCCACTCTTACTGCTTACCTTGTTTAGGCCCAGACCACGACGTAGCAGCTTGTCTAGCCTGTGCTTCTTTCAACCGACGAACGCTTAGACGTCGGTCGGAATTTGCTGAGGAGTTTTTCGGCTCCGCTTTTGCTTACATTATGCCGTTGGATGCTCCGACTTCGCAAATATCTAAAAAGCGCAAAGAAAAGGACCGACACTCGCGGTCCGCGGTTTCGGCCGAAACCGCGGTTAAGCCAACCGCGAGTGTCTCGGTTTCGGTTGAAACCGAGTCCACGGTTCTTCCTTCGGCCGAAAGCTTTCCTCCTACCGAGGCCTCATCCAGCATGGTTGAATCTGCTACTGAAATCCCACCCGCTCTTGCAGGTTCTCAGGATTTATCTGATACTATCCCTTTGGATATTTCTACCCCTGCACGTGGAGCTGCTAGGCCACCTGCAACCATGTCGATTAAGGCCTTTGCCAGGGCTAAAGCAGCAAAATCTACCTAAACTGTGCCTGCTAAGACCCCCTCTCACAGGCCTAGCTCTAGTTCACAAATGCTTAGTCTAGCAGAGGATCTCATTTCCTTGATCCGGGGATCCCAACCACACCCAGACAGGGCCTCTCACCCACCTCCAGAGAAGAGGCCTAGAGTAGAGCCCCCTGAACCAGTTTCTACAGATGAATCCTCTGATGAATCAGATAATTCTAACCCTCCAGAGGGCCCTTTTTCCACTTATGAAGACTCTGATGCTGAAGAGTCCATTCCATCTGCCTCCCCGCCTGAGGAATTTTCTTTTGGGGAAACCTTGCATGCTATGAGGGAACAATTTCAATGGCAGGGCCAGGATTTTTCAGACTCTAGGAAAAGGCTTAGAACCTTTCTGCATTTACCACAGCATAGGCCTCTAGCCATTCCTCCAGTTCTTACTGTTGTGGATGATGCATTTAATGATGCTTGCACTGCTCCTGATTCTCTTCCTCCGGCCCCTGCTAAGCCCGATAGGTACTACAGGGTTCCGGACACACATTATCATTTGTATAAGGCTCCATTTGCAGATCCCGAAACTATCTCCCAGGGACCTAAGGCTGTAGCAGCTACCTCTGCCAAAAACCCCCTCCCCTCTGAAAGGGAATCTAGGGCCTTAGAGAGATGGGGTAAAAAAGTTTACACTTCTGCTACTCTTTCAGCTAGGGCCTTGAACTGTCAATTCCACATGATCCAGTATCAAGAATTTATGTTAGACCAGTTAACTAAAAAGGTGTCATCGGATGAACCATTAGACAAAAAATATGTTCAGGAAATGGTACATAACATTCAGCAGGTCAGTAATCATTCTTTAAAATGCGGCTATGATGCACTGGAGGCTTCCTTCAGATCAGCCATGACTGGTACAGTGATCAGAAGACATGCATGGTTAAAAGAGCAGTCCTTACCAGACCATGTTAAATCAAAGCTCCTAGATGCTCCCATGGACAAGCTCAATTTGTTTGGCTCCCCTGCACAGCAGGTGCTGAAGAAGGTGGAAGAGAAAGCAAAATCTGTCCAGACAGTCAAGGATTTCTTGCAGGTCCAACCTCCAAGGTTTAGCAGGAATTGGCCTTCCAAGAATTGGTCCTTTCCAGACACCTCCAGAGCTCAGAGAGGCAGGAATAGGTGCTCAAGAGGCAGGGGTCAATCCAGAGGCGCCTACAGGGGACGTCAGTGGCAGGCTAACAACCAGCGAGGTACAGCCACAGATCCAGCCACCACCACCACCACAGGACAATCACAGTGACTTGGCTCTGGCACCGCCTACCAGGGAACAACTAGAAGCACCCTTAGGCGGGAAGCTAGCCTTATTTTCAGTAAACTGGCATTACATCACAGGAGACAAGTGGATTTTTACAGACAATAGACCAAGGTTACAGGTTTCACTTCCATACTCTACCAAGGAAGAGAGGAATGCCAAACCTACCTCCAAACCCAAAGGCAGAAGCTCTAAAACAAATAACTCACTTACTAAGGATGAGAGCTGTAGAAAAGGTACCATCTATGGAACAAGGACAAGGATTTTACTCCAGGCTCTTCCTGGTACCAAGAAAAGAAAACCAATGGAGACCTATTCTCGACCTGTCCGCTTTAAACACATACCTCATTGTCCCAAAATTCAAAATGCTGACCCTACAGCAGCTTCTTCCCATGTTGGGCAAGGAGTCTTGGCTGGTAACTCTAGATCTCAAGGAGGCATACCTGCACGTCCCTATCGACCAAATTGCAGAAGATACCTCAGATTTCTTGCAGGATCAGAGCATTATCAATTCTCAGCATTGCCCTTTGGCTTATCTACTGCGCCCAGAGTGTTCACGAAATGCCTGGCATCAGTAATTGCTCATTGCAGGCTTCAGGGAATTCAAATCTACCCTTACCTGGACGACTGCCTGTTACAAGCGGACAACAAAAACAAGCTAACAAAAGACTTGAAAAGGGTCATTCATCTACTGCAAGCCCTGGGATACACAGTCAATATAAAAAAGTCAAGGCTGACACCATCACAAAGGATAACCTTTTTGGGTGCAGAGCTGGACACATCATGACAAATGGCATTCCTAACAGTAGAAAAACAGGAGCAACTTCCTCTCTACTTCTTGGCATTAACAAAGCAGAACCAGCTAACAGCAAGAAAAGTCCTGCAAGCCCTGGGTTACATGGCATCCTGCATAATATTGATTCCACATGCCAGACTGCATATGAGAAAGTTACAGTGGTACCTAAGGAATTTATGGTCTCAGCACAAGCACAGCCTAGAAACCCAAATTCCAATAATTCCATGCCTGAAGCAAGAATTCCAGTGGTGGGCTCAGGCCTGGCAATCGAACCAAGGACTGCCCTTCCACAGCACTCAACCAAGCCAGATCATCACAACGGACGCCTCAGACCTCGGTTGGGGGGCGCACATGCTGGACAAGTGCATACAAGGCTTATGGACTCAAGACCAGCTGCACCTGCACATAAATCAAAAGGAAATGCTGGCAGTAAAACTGGCAATTCAGACATTCAGACCATTTCTTTGACAGGGTCAACTGTTGATAAGGATGGACAACACCACAGTTATGTGGTACATCAACAAACAGGGAGGCACACATTCATACCCTCTATGCCGGATGGCAGTGGACCTCTGGAATGTGGCCCTGAGCTTCAACATTCAGTTACAAGCAATTTTTGTGCCAGGAAAAGAAAATATACTAGCAGACATACTAAGCAGAACTACCACGGATGCCCACGAATGGATGCTGCATCCGGATATCTTCAAAACCATTACAGGGAAATGGGGACTACCAGAAATAGACTTATTTGCATCCCCACACAATCACCAACTGAAGAAATTCTGCACGAGGACATACCACCCACTTGCTTGGAGAGTGGACTCCCTATCATTCAGTTGGAAAGACATGACAGCATATGCATTCCCACCTCTTCCTTTGATGCACAAGGTGCTATTGAAGATCAAAGAAGACCGTCCAAGGATCATCCTGATAGCTCCAGACTGGCCAAGGCAACATTGGTACCCACTACTGAGGAGCATGTCTCGGGAACAAATATGGCCTCTACCCCTAGTTCCCTTCGTTAACACAGAACAACTTCAAAACCCTGCATCCAAACCTGAAAACACTGCAGCTGACTGCCTGGAACATTGCATAAGACCAAATAACCCAGATTTATCTCAAAGGGTTAAAGACATTATCTTGGAGGCTCGCAGACCCTCGACAAGAAAAAATTATTCAGCAAAATGGAAAAGGTATCACATTTGGAGTACTGCAAAAGGAGAAAATGTGTCACTGGTAAACATAGCTAACATCCTGGAATACTTGGCAGAGCTCTTCCACAATGGCCTGTCCTATTCTTCCATTAAGATTCATGCATCAGCTATTTCAGCAGAATACAACTTGGATCCTCCAGTCTTCTCACATCCTCTGCTCAGGCAGTTTCTGAGAGGAATTAAAAATGTAAAACCACCTAGAAAGCCACCATTGCCAGCTTGGGACTTGAACTTTGTGCTAGAAAAGTTGACACTCCCACATTTCGAGCCAGCAGCAACAGCAGAATTACAGTACTTATCATGGAAAACTGCTTTCCTGCTTGCAATCACTTCAGCAAGAAGGGTTTCCGAGCTACAGGCATTAATGGCAGTACAGCCCTTCCTGATCTTCCATCAAGATAGTGTCCATGAGAACAAATCCTACTTTTATGCCAAAGGTGGTCTCCAGGGTATCCTTAAACCAGGCTATCCACCTGCCTACATTCTTCCCCAATCCACAGAAAAGGGGAGAAAGACTGTTGCATACCTTGGATGTACATAGACAATTACGTTACAACCTGGACAGGACCAAGAGCAATAGAAAAACTGACCAGCTACTGGTAACATATGCAACAGGAATGGAAGGAAAAGCAATTTCAAAACAGACAATCTCTAAGTGGATAGGAAATTGCATTAGATTTTGTTACTCTTACCATGGGAAGAAAACTCCAGAAAACATCAGACCTCACTCTACAAGGGCTACAGCCACTACCACAGCTTTTTTACGAGGAGTGGCTGCCAAAGACATTTTAGAGGCTGCTACTTGGAGCTCCGTGCATACATTTGCCAAGCATTATAATTTACCCTTATACTCCAGATCCCGAGCAGGTTTTGCCACTGCTGTTTTGCAAGGGATCTTAACTACACCATAATCTTATTTCTCCTCCTCCCCCAGTTTGGCAATGGTATTCTACCCATTTGTAAGGACTGCAGATGCATCCTTGAAGGACATAGTACAGTTTTGTACCTACCATAAATGTAGATGTCCGATAGGCATGCATCTGCAGGCAGGATTACCCACCCTCCTTCCCCTCTGAGGTACTCCTAGGGTATTTACCCATCTTCTAGCTAGCTGGGGGAATCTATTGTGGTGTATTTGTTTGTATATATGTATATACATGTTTATTTTTATTTGCCCTCTTATTTGGAAACTTTTGCAATTATCCAAATTTAGCCTTCCTAGAGGGCACCTGGCATCTGGGGCAAGAAACACTGAGGAAGATGGCGTTGGCTGATACCTTTATACCCGAATAACTGCAGCTATGACGTCGGGTGGAGTGCGACATCAGCCGAGGCCAGACCCAGACTTTGGAATCCGGCCGACCGAAGGGCTGCCTGACGACAGGACAACCCATTTGTAAGGACTGCAGATGCATGCCTATCGGACATCTACATTTATGGTAGGTACAAAACTGTACTTTCTTTAGAAAAGCAGCCACCTTTTCAGGATGCTCATGTGAAAGGTTCCCCATGACATGGAGGGTGACCAGAACAGCGCTGTCCACGTGGCTTTGGCTGCATATAATTTTCCTGTCTCGGGCCCGCTGGCTCCAGGGTTTCCAGAATCAGGGATTCTGTGGAGCTTTCTCTGGGAGGCCTTTCCATTGCCCCGGAAGGCTTGCTCGACTCTCCATCTCTGAAGGCAGTCTGGTGTCGTTTGGCTGTATACCCGGAAGCTTGGGAGGCCATCACATCAGAAGCATGGCTGCTAAGAGTCATAACCAGAGGCTGTGCGATTCCATTTTTATTTCCCCCAAAACAGAACGCCATCATTTAAAAATGCCACCCCATCAGAGAAGGGAAGCAGCTTTTGAAATCCAAAAGCTGTTAGAAAATAGAGTCTTCCAGGCAGTCCCAGCAGACCAACGGTGATCCAGGATCTATTCCTGATTCTTTTTGGTTCCAAAGAAGAACAAGAACCTGAGGCCAGTCTTGGATTTGAGCAAAGTAAATTGCTTTGTGAAACCGACCAAGTTCCAGATGGTCACAGTGCAGTCCATTTTGTCTGTCATTAGGAAGGGTGATTGGATGTGTTCGATCAAGCTCACGGATATATAAAGATGGCAAGGTGATCCAAGACGTTTCTGCACTTCTGGCTAGATGCCATTCATTAGCAATTCAGAGCAGTACTCTTTGGTTTAACTACTGCCAGTGGGTGTTCACATGCATAGCAGTTGTAGCAGCTTGGCTCAGGCTGCAAGGGTTCCAGGTCTTCTTTTATCAGGGAGATTATCTTCTCACTTCCTCCACAAAGGGCATCACTAGTCAGGACCAGGGACACGTTACTCCAGTTGTACTATTCCTTGGGAATCACAGTAAACCATCAGAAGTCCAATTTACTATCGGTCCAGACATGGGAGTTCATATGCTGTCAGTTAAACATGGTCTCTCTGATTCCCAACACTGAGTATCTACCGTTCATTTTCAGGCCACCTCCTTACTGTCTTACAGAAAACATCTGGTGTCCATGGTTCCCAAAGTTTAGGTTACATGGCCGCACCAAATCTTTTTAGTTCACGAGGATATTGCAGAGGACACTGGCAGCACAATAGACCTACTTGTCTCACCCTATGGATTTTCCCATAATATTGACACAAATCTGCTGAAGTCAAATCAAATGGTGTTTGGAGTCTCTGCTGGTGTCAGCCTTCAGACCTTTTCTTCTTCTGCCCCACAGAGTATGGTCACTATGGATGCCTACTTTCTCAGTTGGGTTTTCCTCTCTTGGAGAGTTATGGATGGGTCCTCATACTTTTGTATCCACTATAAGCTGGATATTCAGCCGAGGTCTAAAGCCTCTTTTGGTTCCACTGTATTGTGGAATGTGCTCTGTTGGGTGTAATGTGGATGGGGACTATGTCCCACAGGTTGAATCTCAATGGAAAAGACAGTATTGGATACAAAAGTTATATACTTACCATAAAGATAGATCTGTGTTGTCTCATCAGGTTCGACCATCCCACCCAGCTGCCCACTTCTGTATTATGTTTTCTCAATCCCTTTATCTACTAAGTTGTGGAAGCTGCTTTCCTCCTTTTGTTTGGAAGTTCTTGGTGTCAGGTTGTTGGGCCCAGTAGTTGAACTGTTTTGGAGAGGGACAAACTCAGTCTGCTGTTAGTCTGTCAGAGCAAGGCATTGTGGGTAGAGGAGGTGGCGCTCAGGGGGCTGAACTCCTTTGGAAATGTCTGGTGTCTGATACGATTCGGATCTGAAAACCCACAGGTTGAATCAGACAGAAAATGACAACTCAGATCATAGATCATTAATTTTGCATTTGGGCAGGGGCAGAGGAGGTGGGGAGAGCCCTTCCCACCATTTAAAAAGCATGCTTGAATTCTAAAATACATGCAGGCTCAGAACCTTTAGAAAATCTAATGTCAGTGTAGCTGAACCATAATTAGCTATTCTTTCTGTTGTCCTATTCATAGAATTCCAGGCTTGCAGAGTAGTATAAACAGAAAAAGTGAAGAAAAGAGTGCAAATGTGCTTTTTTGTGATGTTTACTATAGTTGTAAAGGAGTAAGGGGAAAAAGTAATGCTACCAAAATGGTAGTAACTGCTAGTTAATAGTTACAGGAGTCTCATAAGCAAGTTATCCTAGTTTCAGACATTGTGTTATAGAGAAAAGTGTAGGTAGCTGCAGTAGACTGTGTGTGTCAGGGACAGCCTTAGGAGTGTATGGCAAATGTGTTACACTTCTTTACATTAGTACCAGTAGCAGTCACTTCTAGATATGATATACTCTTGATCAGATGGATAGCTGCATTGCTTACAAATATGACATGATAAATATCATACAGCAACTGGACAGGTGAAATCCCTGGTTAGCCAGGGTGTAATTATGCTAATTTATCAAGTAAAAACACAATTTGTTGGCTGAAATTCTTGCTGATGGGAACTTAAGGGTAATGAAACCTGATAAGGGAGGGAGATTGGTGGTCTTATTACTAGGAATGATTATGAGTTTATGTACAATGATAGATGTACATAATGCAATATGCTGGTGGCATCATTATATTTATTTAAGTATGCTGTTCCAACTAATAATTGCTTAGCCACATGATGTTGAGCTAACTATTGTATTAACATTAACTTTCAGCTGTTTGTGGGGTTGTTGTGGTTGTTTGTTGACAGTACTTAAGGCAACATTTTGTCTCTCTACTGTTGTAAAGCCGGTAAGCTACAGGACGCTTACCTAATAGGGCGCTGTGAAATCCTGGTACTTGTTTAAAGCATTATACTAAATGTGACACGCATTCTCTAGCTGCAGTTTCTAGTGGCGAGTTGTACAGCCTGTAAGCTACTGGCCGCTTACTTAAAGAGCGCTGTTAAATCCCGGTTCTTGTTTCAGAGCATTATATTAAATGCAACACGCATTTTCTAGCGGCTAGTTGTAAAGCCAGTAAGCTACAGGACGCTTACCTAAAGGGTGCTGTTAAATCACGGTATTTGTTTTAAGCATTATATTAATGCGACACGCATTTCCTAGCTGCCTGCTTGAACATGAAGGGATTCTGTAGAGTTTTTTGTATGTAAAAGATTAATAATGCCATATATTTAGACTAAAAACTGGTAAGCTACAGGATGCTTACATAAAGGGCGCTGTTAAATCCCGGTATTTGTTTAAAGCATTATATCAATGCGTCACGCATTTTCTAGTTGCCTGATTGAACATAAAGGGATTCTGTAGACCTTTTGCATGTAAAAGGTTAATAATACCATATATTTAGACTAAAAGCTTCTACTATAGCTTTACCGCTTTTTTTTACTTGTACAGCTGTTACGTTTTTCTGTTTTGTGCCTACACGGATATTGCACTGTATATGAAACTATCTTTTTGGATACTCTTAAGGCATTTGAAATATTACCAAATGAATATGTTTTGCATATAATCTCTGCTTTTCTCTGCAAACCTATATTTAATGTAACCTGACTGTTATGAACAAGGTGTACTTGTATGAAGCTATACAGTGATTGCTTCATTGGAATGAATGTTTACACTGCTTAACTTGCATTGGGTATGATATTTAATGTCCTGCTTTCTACTTTTTACTAATCAAAATATACTCTCCCTGTACTCATACCATTTATCTACATCTATCCCTAGACTCTCTATACCTCCTGTATGATCTTACTAACTCCTTTCTCTTCTGTACATAGCAATATTTCTGCCTTAACTCTCCACCCTTTCCCTGCATCTGATAGATTATCTAACACATTGTGTCTATTATCTAATACATTGTGTCTGTCTCTCTTACAGTTAACCGTCCCCGGGTGCTCCCTTCCCATCATTCAAGTAAATGGATTTCCCTCCTGTGAAACCTAGGAGACTTCTTTGAACTGTACCTGCTAGCCTGGCTTCACAGAAAGTTACTGCAGAGAGGAATCCCCTATTTCAGAACCGTGTTAATGTATGTAGCTTAAGACAAATTACCTGTACAATATTTTCTTTTGTGCTACCTGTATGTACTAGCCTGCCTTTCCGAGTGAGTGTTTTTAGCAGCCTATTGCAGACCGTTGGCCACTCTCCCCCCTCCAGTCTTTACTTAACCTTAATAAATTCTTACAGAAGCTGCTCTTGCTAATCCCTCAGGTTGATATCTCCTTTAACCACTAGGTGGCAGCATCTACCATTATAACATTATATAGCCGGACAACATTATTATCCTGACGTTTTTTTCTACTAAACGCAGGCAGATTAGTCAACTAATCCTACTCCCCATTTCTAAACCTGTTTAAATACACACTCCCATCTTGCCAAAAAGCCCACACTTAACAGTTTGTCTATGTTACTTTCCCTCAGATTTTAACTGATTCATTTCTTACTTCAGTTGTTTTAACAGCAGTGGCTGATACTTTCTCTGCTGTACTTACCTCTTTTGCTATAGCCCGCTCCGTCCACCCTCCGGGCTCACTCCGCTCCCCTACCCTACCCCCAATTCCCACCCACTACTCCTACACTTATACTTCAAATAGCCACACCCCCTCCCCACAACTACCTATCACCCTTCCTCAGGTAATTGAATCCACTCCCACTCCCAAAACCCCACCTCTCCATCTATAAACCTCCACCTCTCCAAACACCATTTATTTTTCCACCCCAAGTCGTCTAAACAATCGTAATTAACAAAACCTCTCTACTCCTACTCCAAACTCTTATCTTCCTTATCCACCAGCTCATCAAGCTTTCCCCTCCTTACTATCTTAAATGCAGTCATACATCCTAATCCTACCATGTATACCTTGCTCCTAAGCAGGCTTCTACTAATTCACCTACTCCTATTACATCATCTCACTGCAACCACTGTACCATTACCCTCCTTCCATAAACATTCCACAAACCCACTCCAACTAACCAACCTTATTCAAATAATTGCATCACCATCTCTCCTTCTGTCTTACCAACAAACATCCAACTTCCAAAAATAAAAATACCTCCTTCCTATTCCCAACCTTCTAAAAACAAAACAAAATATTTCCGTTACTACCCTCGCTTATCAAATACTATAAGATTACCCCCTGCAATACTAATAGCAGGTGACATACACCCAAATCCAGGCCCAAGCTCACATCTTTCTCAAACCCAAATACTCCTCTTACCCCTGGCCAACAAACAGCCCCTCACAAACAAATTTCCTTCTACTCTATTAATATCCGAAGCATTCTAAACAAAGTTAGTCAGTTTCATTGCATGGATAGCTAATCATACCCCAGACATAATCGTAGTAACTGAAACCTGGCTTAAACCCCATTACCAAGATAAAGATATCCTCCCTCCTGGTTATAACTTAATTCGCCTTGATCGTAAAAACGAAAAAGGTAGTGGGGTTGCAATACTCTACACTAGCAATCTTACAATCTCTCCCATTACACATCCTACCCCATCTTTCTCTCCAGCAGAAACACTGGCAGTTAACCTTAAACTAAACAACTATACTACAATTAAAATAGTAGCCACCTACATCCCACCAGGGGAAAATGTTACACTACTGAAAAATATTCTTTCCTATCTCTCCTTAAACATCCCAAATGAACCAATCCTCCTCGGTGACATTAACATCAATTGGCTAACCCTACATAACCCAGGATCACCACATATTAACTTATATGGATTTACTCAGCTAATTATTACACCTACACACACTAACAATACCCACACTACTAATACCCTCATTGATTGGAAACTTGTCTCAACCCCTTCAAAATATCACCATCCTGAAACTCTTCCTGATTCCATCAGTGACCACTCACCCATAAAGGTGCTAAGGTACACAAACCATTTCCCTAAACCACACAGATATATCACCAGATACAATCTCTCCAACTTTAACCAAGAAACCTTAAACACTTTCTTACCTAGAGTATGCTGGGACTGCCTTACTCAGCTCCCCATAGTTGAAGCAGTAATTACTTTTAACACTACTCTCCTAGATATCATAAAATGTCTAGCCCCACCTCGTAAAATTAGGACAAAAGCTAAAATATCTCCTTGGCTAACTAAAAGTACTAAAACTCTCATGAAGTCTAGAGATAAGTCCTGGAAAATATGGCTACATACAAAGACCCTGAAGACCTACAAAGATATAAAGAACAAAGAAATCTGGTTAAAAGACTGATCAACAAAGACAAAAAAAAATTCTACTTTAACCCCCCCGTACAACACTAAACTTTGACACCAAAAAATTCTGGAATGCTGTAAATCACATACTCCAACCTGAAAACCCTACCTCACCTAACCCTATCCCAGAAAAAACACCTGTAGAAACTGCCAATACCTTCAATGCATACTTTGTTGAATCTATATCCAAACTCTTTAACTCAAATAGCTCTACTAAAACTTACCCCATAAACCCAGATCCCTCCTCAAAAACTACCCCTCCCAAAATCTTCCAGCGCCATGGTTTAAAGCTAAATGCCAAAAAATGTATAGTCATACCCTTTGGCAAAAACAATGTGCCCACAAATTACCACATAGGCGGAAACCCATTAAGTACAGAGAAAGTTATTAGGGACCTGGGGACCCAAGTTGATAGCAATCTCTCCTTTGAAAACCACATTGCCAAAGTGGTTAGAAAGACCTTCTACATAGCCCACCTCATCACGAAGGGTTTCACATCTAGATCAAGAGAGGTAATTGTGCCCCTTTATTCATCCCTCATCAGGCCCATCATAGAATACAATGCCCCTTTTGGGATGTACCTTACCCGACACCTGCAGCAATTAGAAAGACCCCAAAAGTATCTCACCAAGAGGATCAAGGGTCTCAAACAGATGCCATATGCTGCTCGGTTAAAAACTCCAGCTCTACTCAGTTGCATACCGCCTACTTCGAGGCGATCTATGCCTGACATACAAAGCTATGTCAAATCCAGAATTAATGGACATGCTCCACCTCAGTAAATCTAAATCCCTTAGAGCCACACGCTCGAGGGACTTGAACCTCAGCACAGAAATAAATAGAACTTGCTGGAGGGACATGTTCATAACCCAGAGGCTCCCTTCGCTCTGGAATAGAATTCCAGTTCATGTGAGACAGAGCACCTCACTGAATCTCTTCAAGAAGAATCTCGATAGGTGGATGGGGGATCGTAGGTTTGTCCCAGGGATTACTCCCATGTCTGTATTAGACAGAGGCACAGTATACTCAAATCAAGGGGTGGCGTAAGCCATACAGAATCGGGCTAGGCTTATAATTGCCTCAGGGCAGATAGCCTAGTATGAACCTATGAACCTCAAGCCCGTTTCCCCAACATACATCCAAATCCTACTCTCTAAACTAAAACCATGGCTCAATATCCACTGATAACATCCCATCTTTCTTTCTTCAGATTGCTGCCCACTCTCTAGCCTTTCCTGTCTCTATAATCATCAACCGCTCAATCTCTGAATCCAAAGTGCCATCCATCTGGAAACAGTTCTATACCCTACCTATCCACAAAGGAGGTAACTCCAGTGAAATCTCCAACTTTAGACCCATTGCCATCCTCTCTCCTCTGTCAAAAGTTCTAGAAAAATGCATGCATAACCAAGTTATGGATCATCTCACCCAAGAAAACTTTCTTACTCCTACACAACATGTTTTTTGACCAAAACACAGCACCTATACTGCACTTCTATCCTTTCTAAATACTATTTCCACAGCCAGAGATGACCAAAAACTAATCTCCTGTCTCTTTCTTGATCTCTCAAAAGCCTTTGATACTGTCTCTCGCTCTCTACTACTAAATAAACTGACTAACCTTAACTTCTCCCCCACAACAGTGGCATGGTTTGAAAGCTATCTTAAAGACAGGTGCCAATCTGTAAAATGGGACTCTGTTTTATCTACTCCCCTTTCAGTTCATATGGGTGTCCCTCAACGATCCATTCTAGGACCACTACTCTTCAGCATCTTCACAAACTGTACACCTCCTGGCCTCTCCTCTGTTATACAATATGCCAATGACTCCACAGTTATAACAGTAGCAAACTCCCACTCTGAACTCTTAACAGCTACCCAGTCTTCCTTTAACTCAGTAGAAACAACTCTCAAACAACCAACTCATCCTTAACCCTAAAAAAACAAAACTACTACTCTTCCTCCCTAAAACAGCCAATCACATAAAAACATCTTTTACTATGCAGTCACTCAACAAGACTCCAATTGCAGTTGAACCTAGCTCACAACTCCTTGGCATCACTATAGATGATCAACTAAAATTTGACCTCCATATTAATAATTGTATAAGGAAACGCACACCTTAAACTAGGTCTACTTTACAGGTGTAACAAATTTCTTACTCAGCAAGCTAGAATAGCCCTCACTCATGCCTACCTTCTTTCCTGCTTAACATACTGCTCACAAATCCTTACTAACCTAAACTCCTCTCTGCTTTCAAGACTTGAGACTACATACCACAAAGTAGCTAGATTTGCAACCCAACAACCATATAGATCACATCACTGTCTCTATCTTAGATGTCTAAACTGGCTAGAACTGCCCCACCTCCTCCTTCTCTCCCAGCTCCAAACCATACACTTAATTCTTTACCAGCCATCCTTCTGTTCAGCCTTACACTCTATCATCTCCCACTATGCTCCTGCAAGGAACCTCCTAAGCTCTTCCCTTGACCTCTTAAAAATCTATAAGCCCAAATCAAAATCTGGACGTAACTTATACAGCTACCATCCCTCTATTGAATGGAATAAACATCCCATCGAAATTCGAGCAAACATGCATCCCAAACAATTTAAACAAACTCTAAAAGAATACTTTAACAGGAAATGGATCTGCCAATGCTCTAACGCTCCTTGAAAATTTCTACTCCCACCTCTCTAGGCATTTCCTCTTCACTTTACTTGTACTATATCCTGTTTAGATAAATTGTAAAAATCTTTTCTCCTATGTTAACTTTTTTATGCTTAATACTTCTTGTGTAATATTGCTGTGGCTGTAATGTTGCTGCTTATACTAATGCAAATTGCATAATATTTGATCTGAAGTAGCTAACTTCATTTGTGTAGCAACCTATGGGTATCGAATCCGACTTCGGATCTGAGCCGGCAGTTTTGAACAGCTTAGATCCGAGCTCCTCCCCCTACCCATAAACCCCTGCCAACCCTGACAGACCTCAGATCTAGTTTGCCGTGCTTGTCATCAGCAGCTGGGTTTTCGAGCTCCACGCTTGGTCATTTAGTTTGTGAGAAAAACAAAAAAAAATTATTTCTTTTCTATCCCTTTAGTGTGAGTGTGCTGTGTTTAGATCCCTTTGGTCTGTAAACCCTAGTGTTAACTCTTACTTTAGTTATAATTTTCCCTCCCTCTCCCTCGCTGGTTCGTTAGGGTCTGTGTGCATGTGTTGGGGCCTAACGAGTGTGTCCTCCTTAGCTTAAAATGTCTAAGGCCCCGAAAGCAATCTTCTCCAAATGCATTGAGTGTGGCAATAAGCTTTCACCGGCTGATGGCCACACTCGGTGTGTTCTGTGCCTTGGGGTTGGACACCTTTCCTCTGGGTGTTCCATCTGTGCGGTGTTCAACCCCAGGACACTTAAGGACCGGAGATCCAAGCTGATCCTGGCGGGTCTCTTGCCCCCGGATTCAGCTTTGGCCTCCGGTCCTACAGTGGCTTCCACCACGGCTTCCACGGAGGCCACTCCTGCCTCTCTCCCCCTGGCCGGGACTCAACCTCCCGCTGTAGGCCCAGAGGAGAGGGAGGCCAGGAAAGACAAAAGGAGGGAGAAGCACCACAAGCGGAGGGCCGAGGCATCCGCATCGCCCCCCCTCCCCCCGGCAAAGTGGTCTTCTCCCTCTCGGATCCAGTCTCCCTGTTTTTCACCGGGTCCTGAGGAGGAGGAGACCCGATCTCCTTCGAGGTCATCGAGGCGGCACTCCCATCCTGCCTCGGTGGCCTCGTCGAGATCCACTCGCAGCCTTTCCGATGCGGATTTGGACCAGATGATGCGAAGGTTCCTTCAGGCCCAACTGCAGAAGGGAGTGCTCCTGCCTCCCCCCCCCCCGGGGGGGGAGCTCGACCCATTTCTTTGCCCCGATAGCTCCTTCTCTGTCCCGCTTCCTGGGTTCGGAGCCTTCAGAGCCGGGCAGCTTTGGAACCGGGGTGGGTCGGCACCGACAGTCTCGGCTACTTCTGCGCCAACGCTTCCCTCGAGCCTGTCGGGTCCATTTTTGTCGGATCCAAGCTCTTGGAGCCGAGTGCTGAGCTTTGGATCTGAGGGTTTCAGTATGCCTTCGGCGCATACTAGTCCGTCAGATCCGATCGCTTCGGCACCGACCCCAGGTCCGCCTGTCAGATCCGAGTGAGGGTCTGCTCTCGGATCCCAGAAAGAGCGGCTCTCCCTCGGCGTTCAACGTGGCGGAGAGGGCTCTGTCGACTGCTTCCAGGCCCCCGGTCCTTGCCACGGCTCCACCCCGCACTCCTTCTCTGTTGGGTCCGACTTCCATCACCCGGCCACAGGGACAGCCTGCTTCAATGTCCCAGGTCGTTCCCTTGGAACAGAATGTTGCTGGTGAGGCCTCCTCGGACAGCCCCCCCCCCCCAAGGAGATCCCCCACAAGCGGAAGTGCAGGAGGAGGCACGTGGACTCCCATGAGTCCTTGACTGAAGACACGGATTTGGAGGAAGGCTCCCCAAGGTCACCCCCCGAGGATGTCTCCTTTGGAGACATCATGGAAATGCTCAGGATCAGAGGCGGGTGGTCTGCCCCAAAGCTGACCTCGGACGAGTCCGTGTTCCGTGAGGCATTGAAGCAGGCCCTTCTACCTCTTGGGTGTCCCCTCCGGCCGACCCCCTGGTGGACCTGATTACCACCAGGGCGTGGAAGGAGCCGGACACTGTGGAGCCAGTCCCAAAGCGCCCTGACAGGATCCTCAGTCCCCCTGCAGATAGGCCCCATTGGAGCAAGGGTCCCCCGGTAGATGCCATGTTGGTGGTGGCGGCCACTTAGAGGGAACTAGCTCAAGAGAGCCCATAGGGTAAGGAGTCCCAATCGCTGGACCGCTTAGGGAAGCGGGTGTTTACTTCAGCGTCCTTCTCGGTTAGGTCTCTGAACTATATGGCACACGTTATTCGACTGCAGCAGGATCTCATTAAGGAATACACTGCATCGCCCCCGGAGTCCATGTCGGCGGAGGACAAACAGCTGTACTCCACCCGTATGGCCACTCTTAGGTCCATTTCCAATACCTCTGTGCGGCTACTATCCCATGCCACGGAGGGAGCCGCTAGAGCCGGCGGAGCAGGCCTCGTCATGAGGCGTCAGACCTGGCTCCGTCATTGTGATTTCACGGAACCCTTTAAGGCGTCGTTCGCAAATGCCCCTTTTGTTGGTCCTACCCTATTTGGGAAGACCGTTCGCGACACCTTGGTCCAGAGCGAAAAGGACGGGAAGACGTCTGCCGTCGGAGTCCACTTCTCTGCTCCCCAGAGGTCCTTCTCCAGGAACCAAAAGGGACAGAAGAAGATGTGGTTCCGGAAGTCACAACAGTCCCAGTCTGCTCCGGATCCTCAGTCCTTCCGCGGCAGAGGAGGACAGGGAAGATGCCACCCTAGAGGCAGAGGGGGCCCGAAGAACTTTGGGTCCAGAGAATCCTTCTCTGATCGGCCCACGCAGCAGCCCTGAGGGGTTGCCCGACTGCTCCACTCTGGAGGTAGTCGGGGGATGTTTCTCGAGGCACCTGGCAGCTTGGGAGTCCATCACAGCAGACCGCTGGGTGCTTTGCATCATATCCAGTGGTTACCAGATTCCCTTCTCTTACCCCCCTCTCTTCCCCAAGCACCTCCCCGATATCCCACCCGATCAGAGGGAGGCCGCAGCTGCGGAAATTCAGCAGCTCCTAGAAAAAAGAGCCATCCAACACATCCCCCCAGACCAGCTTGGATCGAGTTATTACTCCAGGTTCTTTTTGATGCCAAAAAAGATGGGGGACTTAAGGCCAATCCTTGATCTCTCCCTCTTGAACCTGTCAGTAACCAAAGAGAAGTTCCGGATGGTCATTCTTCAATCCATTCTCCCCCTTTTACGGGAGAACGATTGGATGTGCTCTATAGACCTCAGGGATGTGTACTACCACATTCTCATGGACAGATGATCCAGGAGGTTTCTCCGCTTCTGGCTAGCCAGTCATTACCAATTCAGGGCTCTCCCCTTTGGTCTCACCTCAGCCCCTAGGGTGTTCACCAAAGTGTTAGCAGTGATAGCAGCCCACCTGAGGCTCCAGGGAATTCAGGTTTTTCCGTACCTGGACGACTGGCTCCTGACCGCCCCGACAAGGCATCTACTCTGCACAGCCAGGAACTGTTTTCTTCACATTGCTCCCTGGCTAGGGATCACAATAAATATGGACAAATCTTCTCTCACCCCAACTCGGGTCATAGATTTTATCGGGGCCAGGTTAAGCACAATCAATCTTGTAGCCTTCTTAACCCCAGAACGACTTTAAACCCTGAGGTTTCATGTGTGGGCCATCCTTCTATCTTCAGCTCCTCCTGCGGAATTGGTCCTGAGGGCTCAAGGCTCAATTGCAGCGGCAATCAACTTATTGCCAATGGCATGTCTGAACATGAGGGTCTTACAATGGACCCTCCAAGTCCAGTTGTCTTTTCGTCACTACCCTCTGAGTCATCCCATTCCCCTCAGCAGGGCTTGCAAGAGGGCTCTCGTATGGTGGCTGCAATCTCCGGACCTCCACACGGGACGCCCCTTCTCTATGGCCCCTCCCCTTGCCACGGTGACCACGGATGCCTCTCGCCTTGGGTGGGGGGGGAGGGGAAATCTTCGAACAGGACTGTCCAAGGCACGTGGAACAACACGGAGACCTCTTTGCATATCAATGTCCTAGAGATGAGGGCAGTGCTGTTAGCGTTGCAAGCACTTCAGGACCTTCTTCCTCTAGGAACGATTGCGATCCAGATGGACAACATGTCGGTTGTCTGGTACATCAACAAACAAGGGGGAACCAGGTCTTACCCACTCTGTCGAGAGGCCATGAGAGTGTGGGAATGGGCGATCTCCACCAACCGTTTTCTCATTGCAACGCACATTCCGGGACGGTCAAACATCCTGGAAGACAGACTCAGTCGCACCATCTTTTCCCCTTACGAGTGGTCTCTCAATCCGCAGGTAATGAATCAGATTTTTGCCAAGTGGGGGCAGCCCTGTTGCGATCTTTTCCCCTCTCCTTCAAACACCAAATGCAACAGCTATTTCACTTTAATTCCCCAAGTCGGGGAATCCCCGAGAGATGCTCTGGTGCATGCTTGGCCTCCCGGTCTGCTTTATGCTTATCCACCTCTTCCCCTGATGCTAAAGTTTCTACAAAAAGCCAGTCGGTTGGGGAGCAGGATTATCCTCATTGCCCCATTCTGGCCTCGTCAAACCTGATTTCCTTACCTTTGGTCTCATCTGGTGAATCCTCCTTGGATTCTAGATCCCCTCCCGGATCTGATTTCCCACCCTCTGGGTCTCCCAACCCCGAACCTGGTCAGTCTCAAGCTCACATCTTGGCTGCTCCAGTTCCACTCGTAGCTAGGACTCCTGGCATCTCTTCCCCAGTCAAAGCCATTCTAGTAGCAGCCCACAAGCCTTCTACTAGGAAGATTTACAGTAGCAAATGGAAACGTTTCTCGATTTGGGCGGAACGTCAAAACTTGGATCCCTTCACACCTCCCTTACCTGCTGTGTTAGACTTTTTATCAGGACTGTTTCACCAGGGGGCTAGCTGTTCCACCGTCAAGGTTCAACTAGCAGCTATCTCTCACTACCATGTCGGACATGATCTTGCATCCCTTGATCACTTCAAAACTGTGCAAGACCTTTCTGAAGGGCACCTTCCTGCTCAGACCTCTGGTAAAGGAAGTGGTACCTCCGTGGGATTTGACGTTAGTGCTTCAGGCCTTGACAGCTTCCCCCTTTGAGCCTGCAGCTTCAGTGGATCTCAAGTATTTGTCTTGGAAGACGGCCTTTCTCGTCGCCATCACTTCGGCTAGAAGAGTTACTGAAATTCAAGCCCTTTGTGTGAAACCCCCGTATCTAACCTTCCACAAGGATAGAGTTTACCTCAGGACCAATCCCTCTTTTTTCTCCCTAAGGTTGCTTCCGAGTCAAATATCAATCAGTCCATTAACTGCCAGTTTTCTTTCCCAATTATCAGAACAAAGGGGAATACAAACTACACATTTTGGATGTGCATAGACAACTTTGATTTTATATTCACAGGACATCTGGTCATAGGCAATCCGACCAGTTGTTCGTCTCCTTTGCCAAAATGAATTTGGGTAAATCTGTATCTAAAGTCACATTGTCTCGATGGATCTCGCAATGTATTCTTTTGGTTTATGAAAGTTCTGGTAGGCCCGCACCTCAAGGAGTTCATGCCCACTCTACCCGATCTATGTCCACCTCTGCTGCCTTTAGATCCAGGGTATCCTTAGATGACATTTATTCGGCTGCCACTTGGGCCTCATCGCATACCTTTATCAACCATTATAAGTTGGATATTATCTCCAGAGGGAGAGCATCCTTTGGCTCTGCAGTGCTCCGGAACATCCTTCTATGATGGCCGCCCAAGGTTCAGGTAGCTGGAGACTCTGTCCCATAGGTTGCGACACAAATGAAGTTAGCTACTTCAGATTAAGAAGTTATGTACTCACCATAACGTTCCATCTGAGTAGATAAACTTCATTTGTCAGCAACCACCCCCCCCTCCTTCCCCCTGACCTTAGATTGTTCACATTTGTTGTCTTCAGAGATGGTCTTTGAAATTGATCTATCTTTAGCAGTTGCTGTTTTGGGGGCAAACTTGATCTGAGGTCAGTCATTGTTGGCAGGGGTTTATGGGTAGGTGGAGGAGCTAGGAGCTCGGATCTAAGCTGTTGAAAACTGCCGGCTCGGATCCGATACCCATAGGTTGCTGACAAATGACGTTTATCTACTCAGATGGAACATTATGGTGAGTACATAACTTCTTATTCATTGTTTATTTACTACATGTTTGATTGATTACTATATGTATTTACTGGAGCTTTTCTCCCCGGGCCTCTACTGAAAAAGGGCTTCGGCTCATTCAGACATTCCCGGTCAACAAATGTAAAACAAAATAATAAATAAATAGAACTAAAGTAGCGACTGTTTTTGGAATACCTAAATTGCATAAAAAAATCCACAACCTCCCCCTTCAGACCTATTGTTTATGCAAAATGTTCTAAAACATTTTTCATTGCGAAGTTCATAGATTCTAAGCTACAAAAGTATTTATCAGGCTTGGGTCAAATCTGTAAAGACTCTTGGCATTTTTTAGAACTATTGAACAAAGCAAATTTTCATCCTAATTCCTGTTTGGTCACCATAGATGTGAACAATTTATATTCAGCCATCCCCCTAAACATGGGATTATTGTGGCTTGAACAGCAGCTGTTTAACTTTGAAGGGTTGACAACAGAAAAGGTTAAAACCATGGTCACCCTTCTGGAAATACTGTTAAAGAACAACTTTTTATATTTTGAAAAGGCAGTACTTTCGATGACCATAGGGGTGGCCATGGGAGCAGCATGTGCTCCTCTGTTTTCGAATTTTGTAATGGCAGAGTGGGAAGAAAAATTCATATTTAACAGTATGCAACAGTTGGAGTTTATATACATGCTTTTTGGATGACATATTTGTTTTGTGGAATGACATGAAAGATTGCAAGAGTTTTTTTTTATTTGCGTCAATAATACAGTTGCGTTTTTATCATTTACTTATTCTGCTAAAAATAATGTTACCTTTTTGGATGTTTTGATTAATAAGGATGTGGAAAAGGGATGTTTTACCTCTGCTATTTATTGCAAGCCAACGTTTTGTAATAGTTATCTGCATTATTCCAGCTGGCATCCTAGACATCAAAAGAAGGCATTAGTTAAGTGCCAGTTGGTTAGGTTTGCGAGAATAACAGATTTTGACATTGAATGTGATAAGGACTTCAGATGCTCACTTCCAGAGGTTGCCCTGAGTCATTTTTAAGGGAAGTTAAAGCCAAAGTGGTTATGAAGAGATCCTTAGAAGTATATGTGCCCATCTTAAACAGTGGTGGACAAGTAGCAAGAAAATTATGTAATATAAGGAGTAACAACACCACCTTAAAAGCAGGCTTTATTACCACTTATATTTTGGATAGTTCAGCTGCAATAGAATGTGTTAAAAGTAATTGGAAAATATTTGTGGTGGACCCCTTGTTATCGACAGAAAAGGATAATTTCCCTAGTATTGTTTTAAAAAGGATAAATCATTTAAATTTCTATTGGAAAATAAAAAAAATCTACTGCTCAACTAACAGGGAGGAAGGGCACCTATAAATGTGGTAGCTGCCCTCAATGTAGGTATAAAATAGAGGGGGGGCCAAGTTAAGGTTAATGGAGTAGAATTTAAGGTTAAAAGACACTTTAACTGTTTGCCTTGTAATGTGATTTATTTGGTCCAATGTTTGTCCTGCCCGGCATTTTATGTGGGATAAACCTCAAGGAGGTTGAGGGACAAGGTATATGAATACCTATTGGATATTAAAAAGGGCAAGCCCACAAATGCCTTGTACAAACATGTTGAATTTTCCAGCACATAAATTTGGTTTTAAGGTGATTGATTTTATCTGAAAGGATTCTCAGGGACATACAGTGGATGAACATCTGAATGTAAAAGATTTAAAATGACAAATCAGATTAAATGCAACTAGTTTTCCAGTATAAGTGAGGGTAACTCTCTAGCTCCTGTTTTAAGATTAAAGCATTACGAATTGTAGCATGTGATTAATGGGTGGGGTGAATGGTATATATGTAGTTTTTGAAGTGATTGTTATTCAGTTCTGAAGAAGATGTTATTCGTGTTTCACTGTTGCAGTCATTACGATTGGGTTATCCTGCTGGCAGGCTACCCTCAGTCGGTCTGAATTCCAAAGTCTAGGTCCGGCGTCAGTTGCTGTCACCTCCTCCCTGACATCAGTGCGCCAGGGGTATAAATGATGCAGCTGATGCCATTTTCTTTAGTCTTTCTTGCCGCGTGGCACCCGAAGCAAAAGCAGTTCGCAAGTGCTGGTCGGCCGACTCCTGAGATTTTTGTGTTTGAATCTCAGATCCGAAGTCTTCACTAAAAGCTAAGTACCCCATTGGGGAAACTATTTTCTTGCTCCAGACCGATGTCCGAAAAAGTTAATTGTATTTCTTATGGGAAGCAAATACCTCATAAGGACTTTCATTCTTACTGTATTCCTTGCCTAGGCCCTGACCACGACGTTGCTAGTTGTCGGTTTTGTGCTGGATTTAACCAATGCACTATTAAGCGTCGGTACGATTTTGCATTTCACTATTTTGGCAGAAGATTTAATTGTACAATATCGTCGGATAGCCATCCGACTACTGGAATTCACAAGAAACGCAAAGAAAAGGACAGGCATCCGAGGTCCAAAACTGACGACGAGGCTTCTTCTAAGCCAGTTGCCGGTTCACCAGTTCTCAGTGAGGCGCCTTCGCAGCCCCTGATGACCGCTACTTTAGACTCGCAGGCCACTACCGACACCCATGTGGAGTCGACCAGGTCACTGGAAGCTCAAGGTATTGGACCTTTGGAAACTATTCCCTCAGATGGGTCCGGAGCCGCTGAGCAGGCATCGGCTTCTGAGGGTGTTTTCAGACCTACTCAATTATATGTTAAAACGACTTCAGCTTCAAAGGCAAAGACTAAAGCACCTTTAAAGACAAAGACACAAGTACAACAGCCTCATACACAGGCCTCCATGCCTAAAAAACAGATGCTCAAAATGGCCGAAGACCTAATTACTTGGATCAGGGGCTCCCATCCCTCTCCTGATAAGAGGCCTAGGCAAGAGACAGAATATGAATCTTCAGATCAGGTTTCTATTTCATCTGATTCCTCTTCTGATCAGGAATACTCTCTTCCTCCCTATGAGGATTCTGACGCTGAAGAATCTATCCCTTCAGCCTCTCCTCCTGAGGATTATTCTTTTGGGGAAACTTTAGATACCATGAGGGAGCATTTCCACTGGGAGAGCCAAGATTATTCAGAATCTAAGAAAAGACCCAGAGACTTCCTTTACTACCACAACACAGGCCCCTAGCTATTCCACCTGTGTTAGACATTGTAGATGATGTATTTTCAGAGTCCAGTCTGACCCCTGACTCCTTACCTCCAGCTCCTGTTAAGCCGGACAGGTACTACAGGGTTCCTGACTCTCATAAATTCCTTTTCAAAAACCCTGCTGCTGACCCAGAAACTATCTCTCAGGGTCCCAAAGGGGTCAAGGCTTCCACTGCAAAAAACCCTACTCCCTCTGACAGGGATTCTAGGGCACTGGACAGATGGGGAAAAAAGATTTACACTTCTGCTATTTTGGCTATAAGGGCTTTAAATTGTTAGTTTCATATGCTCAAATTTCAGCAATATATTATGTCACTACTTAAACAGAAAATGTTGATAAATTCTGAATGTGCAGAAAACAAAGAAATGCAGGATTTATTGCATGCAGCTGAACAAGTTGGAAAGCATACTTTGCAATGTGGTTTTGATTCTCTGGAGGCCTCCTGCAGGGCCGCAGTTATGGCTTCTGTCATTAGGAGGCATGCTTGGTTAAAGGAACAAAATCTACCTGATCATGTTAAAGCAAAATTATTAGATGCTCCATTACAGCATGATGCTTTGTTTGGTGTTAAAGAAAACGGAGGACAAAGCTAAATCTATGCAAACAGTCAAGGATTTCTTACAGGTACAGCCACCAAGATTTAGCAGACACTGGCCTACAAAGAATTGGTCATTTCCAGTGTCAGACAGGCCACAAAGGGGCAGATACAGATGCCCTAGAGGCAGATCCCAGCCCCAAGGTTCGTACAGGTCTAAACAATGGGGTGCTTCTACCTCCAAAACTGGAGAAGACAAATCACAGCCATACAGGAAACAGTCCCAATGATTTCCCCCTGCCTGCGCCAAACACTTATCTTCTGGCAGCACCTTTAGGGGGAAAACTAGCACTTTTTTCTCAAAACTGGCACATAATAACCCAGGACAAATGGGTCTTAAATATAGTGTCACAAGGCTACAAGTTTCACTTCCATACCCTGCCAAGGGCAAATAGTTGGCCAGACCTGGCAAAACATCAATGGGCAGAGGCACAAAAACAAGTCTCATCCCTCATGGACATGAGGGTCAATCAACAAGTACCAGAGCAAGAGCAGGGACAAGGATTCTATTCAAGACTGTTCTTGGTACCCAGAAAGGACAAAGCCTGGAGACCAATACTGGACCTATCTATTCTAAACATATCTGGTTTTTCCAAAATTCAAAATGATGACTCTACATCAGCTTCTGCCCATGTTGGGCAAGAAGGCTTGGCTTGTGACTTTAGATCTAAGAGAGGCATACCTGCATGTCCCAGTCAGACAAACATGCAGAAGATACCTCAGATTCAAAGCTGGCTCAATGCACTACCAATTCTCTGCACTGCCCTTTGGCTTATCTACTGCGCCCAGGGTCTTCACAAAGTGCCTGGCACCAGTAATTGCATACTGCAGACAAAGAGGAATACAAATATATCCTTACTTGGACGACTGCCTCATTCAAGCAGAGAACAAGGACATTCTTCTACAGCATCTGGCGTTTGTAAAGAGATTACTACCATGCCTAGGGTACACAGTCAATGAACAGATATCAAAACTAGTACCCTCCCAAGAGATAATATTCCTGGGTGCAAGCTTAAATACAACTGCCTAGATGGCTTATCTCACGCCAGACAAACAAAGGCAACTGACTACCTATTTCAAACTGTTGGCAACAAAGGCCCAGTTATCTGCAAGAAAAATTCTGCAGGCTTTAGGCTTCATGGCATCCTGCATTCTACTAATTCCATATGCAAGACTGCTTATGAGGAAACTTCAATGGTACCTAAAAAGTGTTTGGACTCAACATTGCCACAGCCTGGAAACAATAGTTACTCTCATTCCCTGCCTGCAACAGGAGTTTCAGTGGTGGGCGAAGGCCTGTCACCAGAACAAGGGACAGCCATTCACTCTACCCCCAGCCACACAGACATTAACAACGGATGCATCGGATTATGCCTGTGGAGCCCACATGGCAGAAGATGTATTCAAGGCACATGGTCAGCAAACCAAATGCATCTGCATATCAAGCAGAAAGAGATGCTAGCTGTTCAAAATGCCCTGACAGCCTTCAAGGACCTACTTCATCCGGGACAACTACTGATAAAGACAGACAGTACCACTGTCATGTGGTATATAAACAAGCAGACTAGCCATGACTTTGTGGGACACAGCATTGACTTATCAAGTACATCTGCAGGCACAATTCCTGCCAGGAAAGATAAATACTGTGGCAGATGAACTAAGCAGAAACCTCATGGATCCCCACGAGTGGAAATTGGATCCACAAGTCTTCAGCATGGTAACAAGGAAATGGGGATGCCCGGACATAGATCTAGTTGCCTCACCTCACAACTGCCAACTAAAGAGATTCTGCACAAGGACTTATCACAGACAAGCATGGAAAGTGGATGCCCTATCTTTCAGCTGGAAAAACTTAACAGTATATGCCTTTCCTCCTTTGCCTCTCCTCCCCAAGGTACTCCTAAAGGTCAGACAGGAGAAGCCAAAAATGATACTGATTGCCCACGCCAGTACTGGTATCCAATCCTAAGGAACTTGTCTCAAAGACCAGCCTGGACCTTACCTCAAGTGTCTCATCTACTGTCCCAGCAGAACAATCAGATCCTGCACAGCCAACTCAAGACCTTAAATCTGGCAGCATGGCGGATAATGTAGTTGTACAAAACGCACCTCTCACTAAAGCGGTGATGGATGTCATTTTGGAGGCCAGGAGGCCTTGTACTAGAAAATTCTATGCTGGAAAATGGAAGAGTTTCTGTTCTTGAAACCAGGTACAAGGAATTGACACAGCTGTACCAAATATTCCTCAGATTTTGCAATACTTGACTGAGATGTTGGACAAAGGCCTATCCTTTTCATCTATAAAAATTCATGCCTCTGCCATTTCGGCTCATTACAATACAGAGCCACCAATCTTTTCTCATCCTTTATTAAGGCAGTACCTCAGAGTTGCCAAAAATTTAAGGCTTCCAAGGAGAGCACCAATACCTGCATGGGACCTCAATTATGTCTTGGAAAAACTCACCCTGCCTCCTTTTGAGCCAGCTGCTACAGCTGATATAAAGTTTTTATCTTGGAAAACAGCTCTGCTCCTAGCAATAACTCCTGCAAGATGAGTCTCAGAGCTACAGGCACTCATGGCTGTGGAACCTTTTATAATTTTTTATCCAGACAGGGTTTCTCTGAGGACAAACCCAACATTTATGCCTAAGGTAGTGTCCAGTATGGCCCTTAACCAAACTATTCATCTGCCTACCTTTTATCCAAACCCACAAAATAAGGGGAGAGAATTCTGCATTCTTTGGACATACACAGACAGCTATGCTTCTATTTGAATAGAACTAAAGCTTTCAGAAAGACAGAGCAATTGCTAGTGGCATATGCTGCAGGATCACAAGGAAAGGCTATCTCAAAGCAGACTATTTCAAAGTGAGTAGGCCACTGCATTCGTTTCTGCTATTCACAACATGGCAAGCCAGTACCTAAGGGTATTAGGCCACATTCAAACAGAGCAGCAGCCACTTCAGCAGCCTTCCTCTAGGGGAGTACCAACCAAAGACATTTTAGAGGCTGCTACTTGGAGCTCAGTGCATACCTTCACAAAGCACTATCACTTACCACTCTACTCTAAATCCAGGGCAGGCTTTGCCACTGCAGTTCTGCAGGGCCTAATAGCCGCTCCTAATGCTATTTAGCTCCAGCCTCCCAACCTTAGCTTTGGAATTCAACCCAATTGTAATGACTGCAACAGTGAAACACGAAGAATATAGTACAGTTGTGTACACTTACCATAAATGTAGATGTTCGAGTGTATTCACTGTTGCAGTCCAGGTTACTCACCCGCCATCCCCCATTTCTTTGCTGGAACTTATCTGTACTTCTCTATTCTATACAACCTATGTGGTGTATTTGCTTTTAGATGAAGGCAAAATATATACTTTGGTGCATGCATGTTTTATTGACATATTTTTAGCCAACCCTTTTGGGGGCACCTGACATCTGGGGCAAGAAAAACTGCAGATAATGGCGTCTGCTGCATCATTTATACCCGTGGCGCACTGACGTCAGGGAGGAGGCGACAGCAACCAATGCCACACCTAGACTTTGGAATTCAGGCCGACTGAGGGTAGCCTGCCAGCAGAATAACCCACTTGTAATGACTGCAACAGTGAATACACTCGAACATCTACATTTATGGTAAGTGTACACAACTGTACTTTCTTGGTATAGAATGAAAGCGCTTAACTGAATTTTTCGTGTTTTTATTATTTTAATAAATGTGTGAAGAACAAAGTATTTATGTGGTGGCTTTGTTGTTCCGGTTCGAGTTGTGTGGATATTTGTAGTAGAAACTATCGCCAACAAAAGCTAGCCTTTCTACCAAAGGCAGGGGAAATGGTAACTGCTAAAAAGTAAGAAAGCTTGTTTTAAGAAAAATGTTAAGGTAACTAGAAGTGAAATCTTGGGGGCCCTCAGATCAAAGACCCAGAGCGGGAACAGCTATAACTTTTACATCCCTCTCCCATCTCCAACCCATAACCTCAAACAATCCCCAATGTATGACGGCTTCCAAAATGGCTGCACATTGAGCAACAGCTTAATTCTAGCTCTCACAGTGTGAAAACACAAACTTAGCAGAGAATGCCAGAGGACTTATACTTTTGGATAAATTTCAGTAACTGGCTGGTAAGCACACTGCCTGGATGCCAGGAAAAAAGAAATACAGAGGACCTGAAGGAAAATCAGCTTCAAAAGTTGAGGAAAAACACTGAGTGGGAAAGGTATTGTAGGTGTTGTGTAAAAATGAGTTCCAGCTCCAGATATAACTTCCAGTAACCTAGAGGAAGGTGTAAGACACAGACCTGATTAAACTAAACTAAACACTGATGGAGTACATCACCTCAAACAACAAAAGGCTGAAAAAAATGGAAGAAGCTTTAAACAAATATTCAGATGAGGTGATAAAACTGCAATAATCAGAGGTCGAAATGAAGAAGTGGCTGGCTGAATATGAGACTGCACAAGAAGAAAGGTTTCATAAAATAATAGAATTATTTAGAGGGGCTGACAAGGTTAAAGTATTGCAGAATAAGGGGAATCACGCAGAAAAAGGAGAGGCGCAACTGCAGAGTGCTGAAGAGCAAATACAGGAGTATCTGGATATTATGCATGAGTTTAAAAAGATTGCTGTAAGCAACTGTTTTTTTTTTTTTAATTAATAACTCCAGAGCACAAACACTTTCAACACGATGACAGAAAGTAGAAAGGGTTGTTGCCAGAATTCATGAACTTATAACAAGAAAATTAACCAGAGATCCTGTAGAGGTATTAGAAACATTCGGTACATTTTATGAAAATGTGTATAAAGCATATGAAAGAGAAAGTGCACATATGGAAATATTTATGAAGACTTATCTATGCCATGGTTACAGGTAAATGAGGCTCAGCAGTTAACTAAGGTTGGAGGAGATGAGATAAAAATGGTGATGTATACTTAATCTGCAAGTAAGTCTCCAGGAGCAGATGATATTCCTGTGGAAGTGTGGAAGTTAGGAGGGAAGAAAGTGATAAATAACTGAAAGGTTTTGCTTAACATTTTTTTAAAAGAAGGGGAAACTCAACATCTTGGAAGAAAGCTGTGGTGGCTGTAATACCTAAAGACAGAAAAGACCCGTCAGACCCAGTATTGTATAGACCTATTTCAGTCTTAAACTATGATTAGAAATTGATTGTCAGTACTAGCTAAAAGAATGGCAGAAGTTTTGCCAAAAATTATAGGTATGGGTCAGTGTGGTTTTGTGGAGGGCAGGCAAATATTTGACAACGTTAATAGATGATCCAGAGGGAAGCAGAATATAGGGTGGGTCTTGACACAGAGAAAGCATTCGACAGAGTAAGCTGGGATTTTGCGTAGGCCAATGGAAGTGCTTGCATTCCGATACAATAGTAAGGTTGGTTAGTAGGATATGTGAAGGATCTGAGGCAAGAATTAAAGTGGGTGGGTTCCTCTCTGATAAGGTGTGTCAGAACAGAAGAACCAGCCAGGAGTGCCACTTTTGCCGTTATTTGTTTTATATTTAGAGCCATTGTAAAAGAAATATAAGGGACTCAGAAATTCAAGGATATAATTAATCAAGAAAAGTTGGATTTATTTGCAGATGATATTATTTTGTACCAGAAAAAAGACATCTCAGTGTTGTGGAACATTTTGAGACAGTTTTAAGTATTTAAGGGGTATAACATTAGTAAAGATAAAACAAAGGCTATAGCATAAGTTATAGAGGCCGCAGTGGTGTAGCAGTTAACGTTGTCACCTCATAGCAAGAGGTCCTCTGGTTTGATTCTCAGCTGGGGTGCCTTCTGGTGCGGAGTCTGCATGTCCTCCCTGTGGTCATGTGGGTTTCCTCTGGGTGCTCTGGTTTACATTCCAAAGACTTGCAGTAGGTGGATTGGACACTCTAAACTGTCTGTAGATGAGAGTGTGTGAGTGAGTGAGTGGTGCAAATGAACTTCCGCAGCAGGGCTAGCCACCTGGCAGTGTAAACCTTGGCTCAGGATGATTGTCACTGCAGAAGTGACACCCCGACTCCATGTGCAAAATTGGAAAAGGGGTTGAAAATGGATGGATGGATAGCATAAATTATGTACCCACACATGAATTGGTTTAGCAATTCCAGTATTTATGGGGACATGATAGGTCTGTGGACTAAAAAGGCTTTTGCTATGGCAGCTAAGGATATGTGGGAAGAGATTAAACTAAAGCTAATACAAAAACTGAGAAAGTGGATAGTTAGATGCAAGTAGTGAAAATGGTTTTAATCCTTATAGTTTTATATACAAGTCAGGCATATTTTTATCAATGAGAGGAGAAGTTGTGGACAGTAATAAAGAGATGAAGGAATTTAATATGGCAGCAGAAGAGGGGAAAGGTTATATGGGATAAGTTGATCCTTTCAGTAGAATAAGGTGGCTTATGATTACCTGATTTGAAATGATATTTTAGAGATACACAGTTAAGGCTTACATACATAATATAAGCAGAAAGTTATAATGCAAAGTGGATAGGGATGATGAAGCGGGGGGGGGGGGGGCAATTCTGAAAATAAGGAGTGTGTGGGATTTCGGTTGCAGATCCTTAAGGAGAATAAAAACATCCATGCAGAATATGATATTCATAAAGTAGCAGAAAGTACTCTAAGAACTAAGCCAACACTAGAATGGAGAAAGGAAATTTTGCTGATAGGGGTACAGAGAACAGGCAAGAGGGGGCTGAAATTTACTGGAGAAAACTGGGAAAGGAGCCAAGGTATTGAGAGCAAGTAAGTTTAGAGGGAAAGGTGATGTAATGGGATTAAGCCAAGAAAATATTTGGAATGCAGGCTAGAGACTACCTTCCCTACCACTAATTGATACCGCAGTATAGACAGAGAGAAAGGGAAAGGGGAATCCTAAGTGACAGACGTGCTCTGGTAGAGATTTTAGTTGAATCTAGAATAGAAACTGCTATTAAAAAGGGATAATTAGTAGGACATATAAAATATTGCATGATAACTATAAGTATCAATCAGAGGAGGCACACCAAACTGATAAAGAACAAACAACACTGTCACCGTAAGCCACAAAAGTCCAAACTGTCGATTTATTGACCAAAAGTTGAAGCGCTTTTCGTTTGCTTCCAAAGCAAACTTCTTCAGAAAACAGTTTTAAAACATCAATTCAAAAATTGTGTAAAAATAGTGTCAGGTGGTAACAATAGCCAATCCTAACACGACCACATAACATCCAGCCTAAAATTTAAAGGCAACCTCCCTCTCAAAAGTTTCAGCCAGCAATAAAAACGAAATATACCAAATAACGTTAACATTTCATATGCTAATGTAACACTAATAAAATACTAAAAAAAAAATTTACTTTAACTATCCTGATACATAAAATATATAATACATAACAAATCTGATATAAATACTACTTATGTCAAAATAATTACTATTGTATGTAAAGTCACTTAGAGCAAGTGAATTATAGCTCACACAAAATAAGCTCAATCATCTCTGTAGGCTCTTCAGTTTCAAAATACAGCTGATAGAACAAGTTTCATTTAACCCTGGAAAATTGTAAGCATTCAGCTTAATTTGCCAAGACAGTTCTAACTCCTCCAACTGGAGGGGTGTGGGGCCACCCCTAGTGTCTTGCAATACCTGACCAATAATCATATACTTAAATTTGTGTTCTTTATTAACCTTAATATGCTTAGCTAGGGCATTTTCAATTTTCCCTTTGGAAATTGCATGCTGATGTTCGTAAACTCTGTCACTGAGTCTACACTCCGTTTTGCCAATGTAAAATGCAGGACAACATTGGCACCTAGCTAAATAAACCACGTATTTGGAATTACAATTGAACCTCAATTTAAGTTTATATCGAGTGCCATTGATGAAAAAAAAGTTGGCTACATCTGTGTGTTTACAGAAATTACAGGATTCACATTTGCCCATGCCTGTAATTTTAGGGGAACTACGGCGCTGCTGTTCTAATAAGTTCTTCAAATTTTTACCCTTCCTAAAAAATTACTTGGAAAATCACCCATTTTACTGAATAACATTGGGTTAATTTTAAATAATTCCCAGTTCTTCTGAATAATCCTAATGAATGGGTAACTGTGCATAGTAAATGTAGTAATGAAACTTGAATGAAAATCCATTTCACCTACACAAGTCTGTTCATTATGAGTATTTACAGCCACTACATTTGGCATAACCTCTTGTGCCAAAACTAATTCCTTCACACTTAAAATAGGGTTATATACGTGGTTGGACCTCTTTGATCTAACCTCGTCAGTCAAGGAGTCCAAAAGGGCCTCAGGGTAACCACGGCACAGAAACATGCTTTTTAAAATGTAACATTCATCCACAAATTCCTCATCCTGACTTACTATACGTGCAGCCCTCACCAATTGTCCTTTGATGACCAACCATTTCTGATGGTGAGGGTGACAACTTGAAAAATGTAGGAAAGCATTGGAATAAGTACTTTTCCTATGAATCTTAGCTACAAAGCAATGCTGGACTCTGTCTTTTGCTAGCCAAATATCTATATAGGCTGTTGCCTCGGTGTGAAATGTAGATGTAAATTGTCGAAACTGTGTTGACTGATTGAAAAAGTCTACTACATTTTTGCTAGCCTCCAAGTCACCTTTCAGTAAGATGAAGATATTGTCAGGGTAACGTGTGTAATATACTAGGGAGTCTCTCAAGTTCTCATTTTTAAATACAAATTCTGACTCCCAGTATGCCATTACTAAATTGGCTATGCTAGCTCCACATGGGGGGCCCATAGCTACCCCCACTTTTTGCAAGTAAAAGCCGTTACCAAACATGAAAAAGTTGTTGGATAGAATAAGATTAAGTAATTCTATTACTAAAGCAATTTCTGCTGCTGGTGCTCCATTTTTCATTAACATAAGTCCTTATCCACTCAGTACCCAAAACATGTGGGATGCAAGTATAAAGATCTTTAACGTCGACTGTGAGGGAATTGTAATCCCCATTATACTGTAAACTATCGATTTTCTTCAGAAAGGACCAAGAATCCTTACAAACTTGGTCTTCAGGTTCCAAATATTTCTGAAGTATAGCGTTGTCAAATTTTGCACAGGGGTAGGTAAGTGAACCTCTGCCATCCACCAAAGGTATCATAGCTGGGTTCAACAAGCCTTTGTGGATTTTGGGGATTCCAAAAAGGTATGGAAACCTCGGGTATGGAATTGACATATAATTATAAATGTTCTGCTCTATTCTACCTTCTATATACAGGTCATTAATACAATTCCTAATCAGTTGGTAGGCTTTGTTGACCTCTGAACATGAGCTCAGTTGGTAAGCAGTAGGGTCTAATAACCCTTTCATTCGTTCTGTGTAGTTCAAGCTGTGTAGTTTAAGTTGTCAAACACTGCCAAACCCCCCCCCCCTTTGTCCGGTTTACATACAAGGATATCCTGTGACTTAATAAACTCAAGGTATTCGTGTTCATCCCTACTGGTGTTATATAAAAATTCCCCTTAAACCCATCATTAATGGCATGTCTAATGTCTAATTCACAAGACTGTTCAAATGTTTGTAATAATGGGTGCAGATGGGGGTTAAACATATTAGGTATATGGAACTTATCTACACCTGGTACACTCATAACATCACCTGGCATTAAGTTGAAATTCAATTTCTTAGTGAAAATTTTAATATCATGAATAGTTTTAACCAAGTCCAGACGCTGAGAAGGGACATAAGTATGTCCTTTAGCTAGGAACTCCACAATATCGGGAGTAATTGGTACTGAAGAGTAATTAAAAACGTCCCTTACTTTGTTAGTAACAACCACTGGTCCTCTACTACTAGGAACAGATCCAACTGGATCTACCCTTTTAGGGGACTTGTTGTTGATGTCCAAGTAAGTATACCACTGTTTCATTGAAGGTGATGACCTCAAAGTCTCTGTGTAAAGCTACACCTGCTAACCTTTGCGTTTGTTGAACTTGCAGTTGCTCTTTTTGGTGTTTTGATATGAGTTCTTTTGTTTCGGTCTGGCACCTGTGTAATTGGCCTGACGAAAATTTTGATTTTAATTAAAATGTACGTTATTTTTCTGCCCACAAGAGGCATTTTGTATCCTCTCACTTCTCCAAACTTTTACCGGACCAACAGTATCAATGGAGTTAAGTTCCTCTGAAATATTATTGAGGGGACTCTCTCCAGCATAGCTGACACTCAAGTTGACCTGGTTACTGTTCTTGTTGGAGTTGTGCCTGGTTCCTTCAGATGTTTGACCGATGGTAAAACTACCCTGCTGCCAAACTTGAGCTGTTGAATGTGCTGGGTACGCTGTAGCTTTATCATATGCAATATGATCACATTCAAGATATTTAATTTTATTGGCTTTGAGTTTCAGTGGGCGGCCGTGGTGGTGCAGCGGTTAGCGTTGCCACCTCACAGCAAGAGGTTCTCCAGTTCAATCCTCGGCTGGGTTTTTTTTCTTTGCATAGTCTGCATGTCCTCCCTGTGGTCCCGTGGGTTTCCTCCGGGTGCTCCGGTTTCCTGTGGTCGCGTGGGTTTCCTCCGGGTGCTCCGGTGTCCTCCCACATCCCAAAGACATGCTGTAGGTGGGTAGGACACACTAAATTGGCCCTAGGTGTGAGTGCATGCATGTGTGTGCCTTCTGTGGAAGGTTGGGCGTCGGGCTGGCAACCCAACACCGTAAAAAAACTCCACTGCCATTCATGAGCAGACAGGTGATCCACTGTGGCGACCCCTAACCGGGAAAAGCCGAAAGAAGAAGAAGATCGGCTTTGAGTTTCAATATGTACTGATCAATACTTGAAAAAATATGACTGTATTCAAACGTGTAACATAAAAACTCGAAATCAGATTTGATGCTGTTGTCCAAGTCCCCATCTACTTTTGATAAGATGTCAACCCATATGCTGTAGTGTTTGACCATAAGTTCAAGTAACTCGAAGCCTTGACGGTCAAACATAGCTACTAGATCTTTATGAAAAATCTGAGTCTGCTTAAAGCCCTGTAGGGTACTGGTGGCGACGTAAGCCTTTAGGAACCACCCTCCGTGAAAGACATTCATGGAAGTAAGAAATCTCTAATTGTAATTTTTTAAGTTTCACTACATAACTGTCCAAACTTTTCAGTTTAGTCACTAAATTTGAAGATAAAGTGTTACCTCCTCCAGCTGGTCCTTCTTCACTACTATTGGGCACTCCTCCTCCAGATAACGAAAAACCATCTGTTATCCAAGATGACAGTGAGGGTAAGCCAATAAGTCTTGTAGTGGTATTGGTTTCATTTTGACATGTAAATCCAGCCAAAGCTTGTGCTTGGGCATGTACGTTGTTCGAACCTCTTAAAGTACCCAACGCTAGCTGGCTGCCATTTGGTGCCGAACTGGTACCAGGCATATCGCCCATAACAGCCTCAGAAGTTCTCTGTTGGTCCAACCTCTCGTTCGCTGCTGGTAAACTCTCCAGGTTGCCACTACTAACCGGAGACCAATGTGGCCGACCAGAAGTATACGGGAGTGGTATAGAATCATGTATTTCACGCTGGTTTTGATCAGGATGGTCCAGTCATGAAAAAATCGACTCGATTTTGTTAAATAAAGATGTTAAAATGCCAACTTTTTTTTCATCAATGGCACTCGATATAAACTTAAATTGAGGTTCAATTGTAATTCCAAATACGTGGTTTATTTAGCTAGGTGGCAATGTTGTCCTGCATTTTACATTGGCAAAACGGAGCGTAGACTCCGTGACAGAGTTTACGAACATTAGTATGCAATTTCTAAAGGGAAAATTGAAAATGCCCTAGCTAAACATATTCAGGTAAATAAAGAACACAAATTTAAGTATATGATTATTGATCAGGTATTGTAAGACACTAGGGGTGGCCCCTACACCCCTCCAGTTGGAGGAGTTAGAACTGTCTTGGCAAATTAAGCTGAATGCTTATAATTTTCCAGGGTTAAATGAAACTTGTTCTATCAGCTGTATTTTGAAACTGAAGAGCCTACAGAGATGATTGAGCTTATTTTGTGTGAGCTATAATTCACCCGCTCTAAGTGACTTTACATACAATAGTAATTATTTTGACATAAGTAGTATTTATATCAGATTTGTTATGTATTATATCTTTTATGTATCCTTAGGATAAAGTAAAATGTTTGTAGTATTGTATTAGTGTTATATTAGCATATGAAATGTTAAAGTTATTCGGTATATTTTGTTTTTATTGCTGGCTGCAACTTTTGAGAGGGAGGTTGCCTTTAAATTTTAGGCTGGATGTTATGTGGTCATGTTAGGATTGGCTGTTGTTACCACTTGACACTATTTTTACACGATTTTTGAATTGATGTTTTAAAACTATTTTCTGAAGAAGTTTGCTTTGGAAGCAACGAAAAGTGCTTCAACTTTTGGCCAATAAATCAACAGTTTGCACTATGGGGGCTTACCGTGACAGTGTTGTTTGTTCTGTATCAGTCAGAGGAGGTTAGAAAAGATTGAGGAGAGAGACGGGAATAATGGGGAGGACACATGCATGGCTCCCAAAATATGCAATAAAGTCTAGAATTTTAGGAGTTTTGCTTGGACGTGTTTGCATAGGTATTTTTATATCCCAAGTAAACTTAAAAAATTGTTTTCCTCAGGTAGAGGGCAAATGTTGGAGGTGTGATGGGAAAGGAAAAGGTAACTGGGAACATATGTTTTGGGAGTTGTGATGAGTTGGCAGATTTAAAAAATCCTGTTAGTGTATTCTGTCAGAAATATTGCATGAATAAATGGGTGTAACTAAGGAAATGGTTAATTTGAGCTGGGAACAGGGTTGCCAGATGTCCCTGTTTGGGCGGGACTGTCCCGGGATCAGCAGCCTGATCCAGAGTCCTGCACTGCTGGTTTAAATCCCAGGCAGCCTCTGCTTTGTTTTTTATTTTTTTTTTGATTGGCCCGTATACCGGCATACGGGCCAATCAAAAAATCGCAAAACAGAGCTACTTCTGTTTAATGTGGAACTGCGATGTTTCGCATTAAACAGAAGTAGCTCCATGTTTATTTATTTTTGATTGGCCCAGCCCAATCAAAAAAATAAACACAGAGCTACTTTTGTCTAATGCGGAACTCTGATGATGTCCTTCAAGAATGCAACTGCAGTCATAACATATGGGCTGTCCTGCCTCAGGCAGCCCTCGGTCGGCCGGATTCCAAAGTCTGGGTCAGGCGTCGGCTGGTGTCGCCTCCTCTCCGACGTCAGAACGGCTGGAGTATAAAGGCATCGACCGACGCCATCTTCTTCAGTCTTTCTTGCCGCGCGGTGCCCGAAGCAGAAGCAGTTCTCAAGTGCCGGTCAGTCAGCTCCTGTGTTTTCAGTACCGAAGTCATCTAAAAGCTAAGTACCCCGTTGGGGAACATTTTTTCTTGCCTCAGCCGATGTCAGAACAAATTGAGAAAGTTAATAATTGTTTGTCTTGTGGTAAACAAATACCTCATAAGGACTTCCATTCTTATTGCCTACCTTGCCTGGGCCCAGGCCACGACGTCTCGGCCTGTGCTTGCTTTAATAAGCGCACTCTCAGGCGCCGGGCAGAATTTGCCGAAGACTTTTTCGGCGAATCTTTCGCTTATATCATGTCGTCGGAACAACCGACTACTCAATCTTCCAAAAAACGAAAGGACCGGGACCGACATCCTCGGCCCGCGTCCTCCACCGATACTCCTCCTAAACCCTCCGCGAGTGCTTCGGTCCCTTCGGAAGCGGTAATTCAACTGCTCCAGGCCGACGACACAGCGTTAACTCGTTCGCCGGTCTCGGAGTCTACACGGTGCGGTTGTTGACTTTCCTCCAGAAACCGAAGTTCTGGATCTACCCGACACCATTCCTGTGGACAAGGTTACTCCTGCACGTGGGGCAGCTAGGCCTCCTGTATCCATGTCCATCAAGGCCTTTGCATGTGCTAAGGCCGCCAGCCAGGCCAAGGCCCATCCTAAACCTACTGCCCAGGCCCCTTCTTCTGATAAACAGATCATGTCTCTTGCTGCAGATCTTATTTCTCTTACCAGGGGGTCTCAGCCTCATCCAGACAGAGGTTCTCAGCCGCCTGCAGAGAAAAGGCCCAGAACTGAGCAGGCCGACAACCTCTCTTCAAATGAAGCCTCTGGGGATTCTGAGCCTTCAGATACCCAAGAAGAATCCTTCCAGGCCTATGAGGACTCTGATGCTGAGGAATCAATTCCCTCTGCCTCTCCTCCAGAGGATTTTTCGTTCGGTGAAGTCCTACACTCCATGAGGGAGCATTTTAAATGGCAGGGTCAGGAATTCTCTGATTCCAGGAAAAGGCTACGTACCTTCCTCAAGCTACCCCAGCACAGACCTTTAGCTATCCCTCCAGTTATGGATGTCCTGGATGATGTTTTCTCTGACTCCATTGCTAACCCTGATTCTCTCCCTCCTGCTCCTGTCAAGCCAGACAGATGATATAGGGTCCCTGACACCCACAAACATCTCTTTAAGGCCCATTCTGTGGATCTAGAAACTATTTTACAGGGCCCCAAGGGAGTGGCTACTTCCACAGCCAAGAATCCACTGCCAGCGGATAGGGAAGCTAGGTCCCTGGAGAGATGGGGTAAAAAAGTTTATACCTCTACCACCCTGGCCATGAGGTCACTTAACTGCCTTTTTCATATGTTTCAGTACCAGGATTTTTTACTGGATGATTTACAGAAAAAGCTAGCCTCTCCTGAGCCTATTGATAGAAAGGCATTGCAGGATCTAGTACATAACACTCAGCAGGTTAGCAATCATTTTCTTCAGTGTGGTTATGATGCATTGGAGGCTTCATGTAGGGCAGCTATGACTGGGGCTGTTATACGTAGACATGCTTGGTTAAAAGAACAGCCACTGCCAGACCATGTTAAAGTAAAGTTACTTGATGCACCTCTGGAAAAACAGAAGCTTTTTGGCGCTAATGCACAAGATGTGTTGAAGTCCATTGAGGAAAAAGCTAAATCAGTACAGACAGTCAAAGATTTCCTCCAGGTTCTGCCACCCAGATTCAGCAGGAATTGGCCTTCAAAGAATTGGTCCTTTCCAGACACTGACAAGTTTCAAAGGGGAAAAACAGGCGTGCCCGAGGTAGAGGGCAATACCGAGGCTCCTACAGGGGCCGCCAATGGCAACCACCAAATCAAAGAAGTGGCGCAGGCAGTCCAGCTGCACCACAAGGACAACCACAATGACTTGACTTTCATACCGTCTACAAAGGCTCAAAGAGAAGCACCTTTGGGCAGAAAATTATCCTTATTCTCAAAAAACTGGCATATCTTAACCAAGGACAACTGGATTCTGGATTTAATAGACAAAGGTTACAGATTCCACTTCCATACTTTACCAATAAGACAAGGCATGCCAAACCTGCCACTTCATCAAAGGGCAGAGGCACTCATTCAAGTTTCAAAGCTGTTAAATATAAAAGCAATAGAAAAGGTCCCTCCACAGGAACAAGGCCAGGGATTTTATTCAAGACTGTTCCTTGTTCCAAGAAAGGAAAACAAATGGAGACCTATACTGGACTTGTCTACTCTAAATACTTATCTCATTGTGCCAAAGTTCAAAATGCTGACGTTGCAGCAACTCCTTCCCATGCTGGGCAAGGGTTCTTGGCTGGTCACTCTGGACCTCAAGGAGGCATACCTGCATGTCCCAATCAGACAAAGCTGCAGAAGATACCTCAGATTTCTTGCAGGGACAGAGCATTATCAATTCTCAGCATTGCCGTTTGGCTTATCTACTGCACCCAGAGTGTTCACGAAATGCCTGGCATCAGTAGTGGCACACTGCAGACTCCAGGGGATTCAAATATACCCCTACCTGGACGAATGCCTCATACAAGCAGACAACAAGCAAACCTTGATAGCAAACTTGGACTATGTCATTCAATTACTACAGTCCTTGGGATACACAGTCAACATTCAGAAATCAAGACTTCTGCCATCCCAACAGATTATTTTCCTAGGAGCCAAACTGGACACAAAAACACAGATGGCTTATCTCACAGAGGAAAAACAACAGCTGTTACCAGAGTACTTCAAAGGCCTAGCAAAGCTCTCCCAGCTGACTGCAAGGAAAATCCTGCAGGCCCTGGGGTTCATGGCATCTTGCATTCTTCTGATACCTTTGGCAAGACTTCATATGAGAAAGCTGCAATGGTACTTAAAAAGCTTATGGTCCCAACACAGCCAAAGCCTAGAGGACATAATCCCACTCATTCCATGTCTGCAAAGAGAATTTTTGTGGTGGGCTCAAGCAAGTCAGTTAAACAAAGGCATGTCTTTCAACAAACCTCAAGCAGGTCAAATGATTACAGCAGACCATGGATGGGGGGGGGGGGGCGCACATGGAGGGCAGATGCATTCAAGGTCAATGGACACCAAGGGAAAGACATCTGCACATAAACCAAAAAGAGATGTTGGCAGTGATACATGCAATCGAGACTTTCGAAAAATCACTTCAACAAGGACATTTGCTAATAAGGACAGACAACACCACTGTTATGTGGTATATAAACAAGCAGGGAGGCACTCATTCTTATCCCCTCTGCAGACTAACAATGATTCTCTGGGAAAAATCCCTAAGTCTGAAGATACATCTGCAATCCCAGTTTGTGCCAGGCAAGGACAATGTACTGGCGGACAAGCTGAGCAGAAATTTCTTGGATCCACACGAATGGATGCTGCATCCTCACATTTTCTCACAAATAACAAGGACATGGGGAAGACCGGACATAGATCTCTTTGCTTCTCACATGAATCATCACCTGGAAAAGTTCTGTACAAGGACCCACCATCCTCTAGCCTGGAAAACGGATGCTCTCTCCTTCAGCTGGAAGTCCCTAACAATTTATGCATTCCCTCCTCTACCACTGCTGACCAAGGTGATACTGAAGATCAAAGCAGAACAACCAACAGGCATTTTGATAGCTCCAGACTGGCCAAGGCAGCACTGGTACCCATTGCTGTTGAGCATAACTCGGACCAAACCGTGGCCTCTGCCCCTATGGCCTCTGCTTCTAACACAACACAATTACAGGACGGTTCATCAAAACCTGAAAACATTGCATCTGACAGCCTGGAGGTTACCAGAACTCCTTCCGATATCTCTCTTTCCAAAAAAGTTCAAGAGATCTTCCTGGAAGCACGCAGACCTTCCACCAGAAAAATCTATTCAGCCAAGTGGAAGAGATTCATCATCTGGAATGCTAACAGGGGTCAGGATACAACAGTATTGAGTATACCTCAGATATTGGAATACTTGGCAGAAATGTTTCATACTAGTCTCTCATATTCTTCCATAAAGATTCATGCCTCAGCAATCTCAGCAAAATACAATTGTGATCCACCTGTGTTTTCACATCCTTTGCTAAGACTGTTCCTAAGGGGGATAAAGAATATCAAACCTCCCAGGAAACCGCCAGTACCTGCATGGGACCTCAACTTCGTCTTGGAAAAATTAACTCTTCCTCCCTTTGAACCAGCAGCAACTTCAGAAATGCAATTTCTCTCATGAAAAACGGTTTTCCTATTGGCAATCACATCAGCAAGAAGAGTCTCGGAGATACAGGCACTCATGGCAGTACCTCCTTTTCTCATTTTTCATCAGGACAGAGTCTCTCTAAGAACCAGTCCTTCATTCATGCCAAAAGTAATTTCCAGGGTGTCTCTAAATCAAGCCATTCACCTGCCTATTTTCTTCCCCAATCCTCAAAACAGGGGGGAAGCACTGCTGCATACTTTGGACATACACAGGCAACTACGCTACTACTTGGACAGAACTAAGGCCACCAGAAAGTCTGACCAACTGCTTGTAGCCCATGCTGCTGGAGTACAAGGAAAAGCAATCTCCAAACAAACAATTTCCAAATGGATTGGACACTGCATCAGATTCTGCTATTCCTTTCATGGAAAAGGTGTGCCAGCCAATATTAGGCCACACTCCACCAGAGCTATAGCCACATCCACAGCTTTCCTAAGAGGAGTGGCTACAAAGGACATTCTAGAGGCTGCTACATGGAGCTCCATGCATACATTTACCAAGCACTACAACCTGCCTTTATACTCCAGATCCCGAGCAGGCTTTGCTTCGGCAGTCCTGCAGGGCATTTTAGCTACACCATCACTTTCTTAGTTCCAACCACCCCCAGCTTGGCTATGGTATTCAACCCATATGTTATGACTGCAGTTGCATTCTTGAAGGACATAGTACGGTTTTGTACCTACCATAAATGTAGATGCCCGATAGATATGCAACTGCAGTCGGATTCTCCCACCCTCCTACCCCTCTGCAATTTTCTTTATGGGTCCACTACCCCTATTCCTATTAGCTGGGGTATCTCTATGGTGTATCTGTTTATTACTGTTGTGCATGTCTGGAATTCTTTATCCATTCACCAAATTTAGCCTTCCTAGGAGGGCACCTGGCATCTGGGGCAAGAAACACTGAAGAAGATGGCGTTGGCTGATGCCTTTATACTCCAGCCGTTCTGACGTCGGAGAGGAGGCGACACCGGACCCAGACTTTGGAATCCGGCCGACCGAGGGCTGCCTGAGGCAGGACAACCCATATGTTATGACTGCAGTTGCATATCTATCGGACATCTACATTTATGGTAGGTACAAAACTGTACTTTCTGCATTAAAGACCTAGCGTGGAAGACCCTTTTTTTTTTTGTGTGTGTGTGTGTCTTCACTTTGTCCCTACCTGGCCAGTCGGAAATCTGGCAACCCTGGCTGGGACTGTGGACCTGAATTCCCTAGACAAAGTAAGGACTTGTTAAGTTTAATTCTGATGTCTACCAAAAAAGCAATTGCTAGAAAATGGAAATTAAAGTCTAAACCAACTGTATATGATGCACTGGATATTTTAACAGAGATAAAAGAACTGGAAGTGGGATCTTTAGAAAAGGGAAGAAGCAAATTACATAGGAATAAGTGGAAATTGTTGAGAACACCAAACTCAGGATTATGTTCAAAAAGAGGAATGAGGTTTAAGGTAAGGCAGGAATTGAGCAATTGGATTGATGATGGTTATAAAAAAGAGCATGTGTAATATAAGTAACTGGAAACATGTCAGTTGGGTTTGTTTTCTTTTACATTAATGTATGATTGCATATGTCTTAAGTGATTATTTAATGAAGGTGTAGAAAAAAAATGCTAGCATTTGTCGGTGTAGAGCTGGACACTTTCCATTTTTTTTTTGTCATTTTTGAGGCTCAGAGGTTATGGCCTTGGTTAACTGACTGAGGATGTAGTTTATGATCAATGCTTACTATGCTTGATTGTAGCCATGATTTTAATGAAGCTGTTTGTACAACTGAGGAAGATGATGATGCAGTGACATGCGAGTTTTCAGTGGCTGCATAACTACCATAAATTTATGAACCTTTTCCTAGCATCAGACCCTAAAGTGGTGGATTATTTTAACCAACATTTTGTTGGGCCTCCACTTCCTACAACTGCATCCATTGCAGATTCTAACAATAAGCACTTCACGTGTAGAATAGAGAGCATACGTTAAGCTCCAGCATAGTTCAAGGGATATTGTCCCGTCTAGAAAGGGGCCTGCTCAACAGCCAGTTGGAGCTGCAGTAGTCTTACTTGGCCCTTGAAGTCATTAAAAATAAAGCTGATTCCACAGCTTCTCCCCACATGGGCAAACAATCAGTCTGCCATGTTTTATCTTCATAATTATGAGGGACACAAGGTTATACCCTTTTTTGCAAACAGGAAATGCTGCTCTTGTATTCCGCCATACATGGGGGGGCTTCACTGCTTGAGCAGTTCACAGTTCCAGGAAAGTGAATGGGTTGGAAGACTTACTGAGACTCCGTAGATCCAACTGTTGCCACTCAAGAGTATGGCATTAAACTCTTCTGCTCATTGCAGCAAAGAAAGAGAAAGGTGTAGTTTTGGACACGTTCTCCAGCCTATGGCAGGAGATATTACTGTATGCCTTATCAACATACACAGTGATTCTTCCCCCATTGCAAAGCTCAGGGAAGCAACCAAAGATATTACTGTCCTACTGTGATGATCAGTAACAGAGTGAATGTTAAGTTGTCAATCTCGCCTTCATTCTTGCTTGATGGGCTCGGAGCCGATCCCTCGGCTCCGACTCGGCACTTGCTAAGCTCGAGAGTCACTTTTACCAGCTCGAGGCAGCCCCATATCCCATGATGCAAGGCGGTAAGTACCCAGATCTCGTTTGCAGCTTAGGAGGTCTTCTTTTTACCAGCTCCTGGTAAGTTATTCACTTTTGTGAGATTTAAGCCCCTTTTAGTAAAAAAACCTTTTATTGATAGTTTTAAGTTTATTTTGTACCTTTTCTGACAGAAAATCCCTGTCTCCTTTAATTTTGTTAGCTCAGGGAAGCAACCAAAGATATTACTGTCCTACTGTGATGATCAGTAACAGAGTGATTTATGGTGCTTGGGCCCCTAACAGAAAACTTTTACAGCCTTAGCTAAAGGTGTCCGCTGTGGTTAGGGAGACAGCCAAGCCCACCTCAGGGTCTTGCACCTGATGTTGATCTATTGATCATGCTAGATGATCTGAATGGAGTCTCATAAGTGACATCTCCATTAGGATGCATTCGACTCATCAGGCACATTACCTGTATATGGAAATGGTTCTTAGTCTGGGCAGAGCAGTACCTTGTACTTTCATATCGGCCACCAAACCACCTCTTGATAAATGCTATCTTTGTTCAAAGCTCACTTTTCTACAGCAGTTAAAATTGCACTACAGTCACTTGTTTTTGAGTACATTTACCAAACATTATTGTCTTGACCATGACTCAAGGAGATGGGCTCCCTGTAGTACATCTCCACTAGTAGATTCATCCTTCTGAATGGCGGACCTTAGACTTTACTTCGTGGTAAGTCTGTGTTTACCTCTTCTGGTTGGAACTTTCACAGCAATACCGGTTTATGGTAGACATCTATTGCAGCTAGCTACTGTATGACATACTTTTGCAGCAGTGTGTCTGCTTTACAGCAAATAGTGTGTACTTTTACAACTGTATGAACTATGACCTGTGTAAGTCTTCCTTTGTGGTGTGTGTGTGTGTGTGTGTGTGTGTGTGTGTGTGTGTGTGTGTGTGTGTGTGTGTGTGTGCAACACAGGTGCTTGTTCCTTTGCGGTGCTGCCTGTATGTCTTGGATGTTCATAGGAATAAATCTTATACATCTTTAAAACTCAGCTTCTTTGATTATCCATTTCACTGTGGCTCATTCCACCCGTGTAGATATTGCTTGGGATTCAGCCCATCTAAGGATTTGTCAGTAAGAATCCTCAGTGTTAGTTTTGACAGATTTGATTTAATCATATCATCTATGTTTTCTGTACATGCTCTGACAAGTGAGAAATGTTAATGACCTGTAAGAAGTTTTATCTAACAATAAACCAACTCCTGTAGGGGTTAAGAGTTTTTCTAGCCTCATCCCATAGGTTCAGTGTAACTATATTCTTTACTTCTTTCATATCCTTTGCAGTTTTACCTCAATTTATAGATTCATGGTATTGCTTCTCAGCATTCTAATATCAGATGAGAGTGGTTACTTGAATATTTAGCACTGGCTCTAAAATTACTACTGACTTGTATGCACTGCAACCCAACTTCTTACCACTTTTGTACCATACTGTTCTGTTGGAATCCCTGCATATTGTTATTCTTTGTAACTTACGTGTGATGCACACCTTGGTTTAACTATGCAACTGTTTTCAGTTGTGACACTGTGCTGTCTCTTCTCTTAACTGTTCTAGTGCTTTTCCTCTCTGCCGTGATTATCCCCTGCCCATATCTACATTTGTTTTCTTACCCTTTGCCTAATCACTCACCATAACTTCATTACTGTGTATACTCACAATAGAAACATCTCTCCCCCACAAGCCTTTGTTCAGTTTTACCACTGTTCTTGTCTGTCAGTAAAGAAGTCTTAGAAATTATGTTTATTATTGCACTTATAGAAAAGTCATGACACCTAGAGAAATGTTCTGCTTGGATAAGATCTTACAGATTAAACACTGTCTTTTCACTTTCCTTCTGCTTCTTCCTCATTTTGGAGATATTGAATCTAGTTCCAGCCACTTCATCATCCTTCACTTCCTGGCATCTGTTCAACTATCCAGTTAATGACAAGTACGTGGAAGCTACTCTTCTTGACTGCCATAGTATTAATAATGAAACTGAATCCTTAAATATTTGACTGAGCCATTAAATCCAGATATCAAAGCCATTGTTAAAATATGGCTTAGTGAAAACATTTTTTTCTTTTCTTTTTCTTCTATAAGTGATTCATGCAATACCTTCTGGAGTGATAAACTTGGCTGAAGGATCGGAAAGGTGTTTCTGTTCAAGAGGTCTAGACTTTTAAACATTGAACCTCAGAAAATTTCCAGGGCCACAGATCTTAAATTGATTCTTGCTGACATGCACAAGGTAGTGAAACCATCCTGTACACTATGCTTGTCAATCCCTTCCTACCAGTCCCTCACATTTCTGCCCTCTGTGTGATAGTCTTGCAACTTGGAACTCAAAACAAAATGTTATCTTACTTGCAGATATTAATGCAAACTGTCTTGCCTCCACAACCTGTAAATGTAACTAAATAACATCCCATTTTAACTTTCCCAGCTATTTTCTGTTGCTACTCTAGAAACACTCAACCTTTAATGATTAATGTTGTTACCATTTTAGTTTCCACATGCATCATAGAACTTCAGCTCTCCCAGCAAACCTTAGCGACTACTGTCCACTCTCATTCTTGAAGTTCACAAAGCTAAAATATACTAGTCTAGCATTTCTAGATATTTTTGCTCGCTCAGAAAGGTCAGTCAGTAGCTCAACAGATAAGCACTTGCCTTTGATGCTGGAAGATCAGAAGACTTTGGGTTCTTTTCCTGCAGTAGGTACTTGTATTAATTGTCCATTACTGTCACTACAGTGTAGCTTAAGGGTAATGTTGCACTCTTGAGTGTGCCTTCCTTTGGATGAGATGTTAAACCGACGCCCCATTTGTCTATGTTGGTGATAGCTCTGATGGACGTAAAAAAAATCCCATGGCTCTTATTGAAAAGAATAGGAGAATTTCTCCAGTACCTGGCCAAATTTCATCCAGTCAGTATGAGTACCACCTTGGTGTCTCCCTTAGAAAAAGACCACAAGCTTTGTGGGACTAACCCAGTCAAAAAAACGTAAAATAAAAATCAAAACATCCTCCACCAATGCATATCATTTGGGCCCTGGTTTGCTAATAAATTATCCTGAAAACCTTGCATTTTTCAGCCTTTGAAAAGTTTAGATTCATATGGCAACCATCTTTCTCCAGTAAACACCAACAAGTATGTAGTGATCAAACTTGACCATATAATTTCTTTCTGCTTGCATACTGATCTCATCATTAATAAAGTTTTCAGTTAATTAAAAATTGCATATATTCTAACTCCAGACTCAAATAGATGCAAAACAAAGAACATATTAATCCCCAGACTTGAATATACCTTTCTTCTTATTGCTGTAGGAAACTCACTTTAATACACCCTCCAAAAAAAACTTTACTACTTTACTAGTGTATGCCATTGTCTTCCAAAACTAATCTGTGTTACAGTATACAACAGAAGCTGTGAACCAATGAATAAAATCTTCACTTTTATTGACAAAAAAGACCTTACAAATGAGTTCAGCGCTTTTGTTCCATCAACAAATTCCTTGGAACTTCTTCAGAACTAAAATACATTTGTTTAACCACTATTAAATATGTTTAAAAAAGTGATAAAATCAAACCAATAAAATCTAGATTACATCTTAAAGTGATCTATCTACGCAGTACCCCTGAATAGTGCGTCTTCCTTCCACTTTTCACGGTTAGGGGTCTCCACAACAGAACTCCGGTCCGCTAATGATTGGCAGTGGATTTTTACGGTGCTGAGTTGCCAGCCCAACAGCCAACCTTCAAAGAAGGCACACCCATTCATGCACGCACCTACCTGCATGTCTTTAGACGTCACTCGACCTCAGGGAGGATGTGCAGACTCCACACAGAAGGCGCTCCAGCCGAGAATCAAATGGGAGAACCTCTTGCTGTGAGGTGACAATGCTAACCGTTGCACCACCGATACCCCTGAATAGTGTAGTTTAACCATTAAGAATTTTAATATTTTAATTTTAACACTGGGTATAGTGAACATGAATCTGTGTGTGCGTGTGCGAGCCAGATTCTGTGAGTTTGTATGAGTGTTTGTATTTTAAATTAATTCCAGCAAGCATTTAGTATTGTAGTACTTACTTGACTTGCACCTGTGACATTCTGCTTTGTATTTTCTCTGAAGGAACACACATTTTATACTTTAACACTGTTGTGTGTGATAATAAGCATTATTTTGAAGTATCTGCAATCTACATCCCTAGCTGAAACTGTGACAGTTTGTACTGCAGTTTATAGCACTGGACAACTAACATGCTGTATTTTAGAATAATTCCAAAAAGCAACATTTGGCATTGAAGTAGTTTTCCGACCTGTCTCAAACTGCAACTTTCTGCTTTTCATTTTATGAAAGAGACTCGTATTGACAGTCCTGTGACCCAGGAAAACTAGCGGAACTGTGAAGTTTTACACTGAGCTGTATAGCAATGGAGTAGTAACAATTCATAAAAAGGGATTTTGGTTGTGCATTATTTGACCACAGTAAAACTACTGGCTGATAACTTCTTATTTTCTCTGTTTTTTTCTTAAACTTTGAACTGCTGCAGTTTAACAGTCATTCTGACAGACAGTGGACAGCTGTCTGTTAAAATAATTATCTGCATTTGATAATTATTTTGACAACTGTCAAAGATTAACTGTGACATGATTACAGAGCTGTTAAAAATCTTTACAGTGACTGGGTTACAGTTTGTAAGGCATCAATGCAGCCCACTGCAGATTTTTATCTGGTTTTATGTAAAGTTAATGTCTTATCTTTCCAAGGTTTGGCCAGTTGCTTTTGAACATTCTAGAGTGTAACTTTTGTTTCTTTTTCAAAGACTTGTCCCCGTGAGATTAGCTCAAGTGCTGAAGGAATACTGCTATCTAGAGGGGGCATTTATTTGATTAATGGTTAAGAACATCTGTCAAGGTTTCAAAAGTCATGGAGGTTAGAATATAGAAAGGGTTGCATTGCACCACTAAGTCATAAGAAGGAGTGTTTGATAGCTGAAATATTAAAAATGAAATTACATACTAAAATATGTGTCTCAAATGCAGGTGCCCTTGCAGAAAAAGCTTTGAAACCTGTTGTCCCCAAAGATTTCCCCTTTACTATTCGAGTCACAGCTGAAGTACTGGAGTCTAATGGTAAGTTTCTGATGAAGATAATTAAACTTGGTAAAATTAATCTTAGTAAGAATTATTTGAACAAGGGACATCTGTAGTCCTGCCTCTCTTGATGATCTGATTTTCGTTTATTTTTCAAAAGTCAGAGTTGTAGATATTACATTGTCGTTTATCAGGCTGACAAAGTAGTAAATGTGTATAGAAGAACATTTTCAAACTACTCTGAGCTGTAATGATATAGGCAGCATTACCATAAAATGCATATTTTGTTTGCCAGTACAACATGATATTAATGAGGCTAATTTGGCACAGCAGCTTGTTTCAAAGGTATAACACCTGTTAGTTCAGGAAGCAATCCTGTCACACTGCAGTATATGCAGAACCCACACACATCGAGAAGCTAATACTACAGAAAGTATTTAATTGATTTTTCATTTTTAAACTAATAAATGCAGATTTTTAAGTTATGTACTTTAAAATGTATTGTGCGACAATGTTATAGTATTATATTTGCTGTACAAATAAATCTCTTCAAGATTTTTGTTTTAGGAAATGCTGAAACGTGTTTCATAATGTATATGTTTATGTATTTCAATTTGATTACTGGGTAGTGCATTGATCCAGTGGACCAGTTTCAGGCACAGCACAGGTGATCACAGGCACATTGCTCAGAGGCATGTAATAAAAGGGGAAACACAAAACAATGCAAACAAAAAAGTCTGAAAATAGTTACCTTATTAGATTTGAATCAGTATAAAGAGTCTGCAAAGTAATAGAAAAGTGAGGTAATGTATACATTTAGGAAATGTTTTAATAGGTGATTACTAGGTTAATGGCACAAGAGCCTTTATAAGTCTAGCCAATAATACCCAGGATATGACAATATTATATTTTGGTTCTCTAGATATGGGATGGAGTAGTATAAGGGTAGAGTAGGACTTCGAGTGTTGGAGCCTTGAATCATTTTACCAAGTGTCTCTGTCTATAAGTGACATGGGCAGTAACCTAGGGATGAATTTATTGTTCCCCATCCATTTATCCAAATTTTGTTTGAAAAGAGTGAGGGACGGGTTTTGTTTTATGAAGGTAGGAAGTTTATTCCATATATGAGGTAGCCTTTGGAATACAAATCTGTCTCCAGCAAGTACTGTTAGTCATAAATAAGGTTCAGGTCCATGGAATGCTTAACCCTCATATAATTTTTATTCAAATATATAACATTTTCATCAGGCCTGGATCAGAGAATGCCTAATAGATGGTAATCATTAGATTATTATTGCAGAACCGTAAGCTGTGCGAGTTGTATCCTGCCAACCATATGACAGACGGACAGTATCCAAAGCCTTGGAGCACATTCCATGCACCTTAACTGCTGAATGGCTTTAAAAGAGCAACATAAAATCAATGGTTAGAGCATCAACTGATTAGAATTTTTTGCTGTTGAAGTGCACTTCTCTAGTGAGCTTCAAGAAATTGATATATGGCTAGCACTTCGTCAAGGCCAGGCAGATAAGTAACTCTTTGAAGAAAACCTTCCACAAAACTTATTATTTAAACCAAAATACTATTTTTTTTTTCAGGAAAGTGTTTCGTTTAACTAGGAATTGTAAAATAGCAGACTTCCACAAGATTTTTTTCATCAGCAGTTTGTTTTCTTCCTGAAAAATTTTCTGTTGAAATCATTTTCTTAGTTTAATTTTATTGATTTGAGCAAATTAATATTATTAAGGGCTGGGACAAGTATTTTGGTGGCTTTCACTGTGTATTTGTTTTTATATTTAAAAAAAAGGGTTTGTTCCTTTCAGGACATTCACTGACTCTTCGAGGCTCCACTAACCATGATTTAGGCTCTTTTCTCGGCTGAACCATGGAGCAGGCTAACTGTTCTTCTTTCTCTCCTTCATCTACAAGAAAATGAAAAGTTCTGGTTCCTTAGATTACAGTTTTATTTCCCTGTATCCGTCTAGTGTAGCTCCCCAGGAAGCTGCTAAGGACAGAGAGATTAAAGACGTCCTCTGCAGTTATTGGGGAGTCATCTGTGGGCATGGGACAGCCATTCTTGTTGATCTTAGGGGAGGTGGGAGGATAGTGTTTTATCATGTGGCAGGGCTAAGGTGCCTGATTGACTTACCCTGTCTCTTTGACAGTGGACAAAGGGGATTTATTAGGTTTTGCTAAGAGTTTGGTCCAAGCATTTACTTTATTAAGGTAGGACTGTCATCCTGTGTAGTAAAAGAAAAATAATTCCCTCTATTTCTGACATTGATTCTCAGTCAGAAGAACAGAAACTGGATTGGGAGAGGATTTCTTATCTTAACTTTGTCTTACACTGAAGAATCTGATTCTGAAGTAAGCATACCTCTCAAATGTCTCTGATTTTGACTCAGATTTTAGTTCTGTCCCTTTTAATCTCTCCTAAAACTGGTGACTTGTGAATAAAAGGTGGTGAATTACACTTAGTAAATAATTGCAATACTTCGAGTTATAGACTTGTTTTACTTCAGAAAATGTATCTTAATTCACATACTCTTATTCTGTAAATTTCTAAGTTAATAGTACTAAAATTTTAAAACTGTCCCGATTATTTCTAGATTTGTCCCTGATTGGTTGAGAGCAATGGATGTAAGTAATTCTTTGGGACCCCCTCCCCAAGAATAAAATATCTTTTTTTCTGAAACTATTGCAAAAATAAAAAGATTTGTTTCAGTAGGAGCAGACTGAAATTCTATTGTCTCAGTAAAAATGTTATGATTTATTAGAACTGGATTTTCCTCTGTCTGTAGATGTTCTACCTGTTTTACAAGCATTAGAGGATGTATTCTTAACAGCATGTGGTATGCCTGACAAATCGGCCTCTTGCCTCTAAATTCAGATAGATTATACAAAGTGCTTCAGAAACATGAACATTGTCTAATCCCAAATCTGATTATGTGATGATTTCTTTGACAAAAACTATCTGTGGACCAAACATTTTGTGAATACTACTCCTATTTCTTCTGATTAGGATGATAAACCCTTTGATAGATTTGGGAAGGAAGTTTATTATGTTTTAAGAATCATTCAAGAAGGATACAGATTGGGGTTGGAGTCCCTTCTGGAGTCCCTTCTGCTTTTTCAGGGTATTACTTTACACACTCCATATCAGACTTCTCTATTTCCCCTAGTAATCTAACAAATGCTGTCTCTGAGAATGATAGGGCCTGAGCCAAGATCACCCAGAGAAAGGATTTTATTCAAGAATCTTTCTGGCATAAAAGAAAGGAACTTGAAAACCACCTCTAAACCTTTTTTTTTTCTCCGTCCTTGTATACAAGTCCCAGAGTTCAAAATGCTGACCTTCCATTCTCTTTTACTGTGCCTACTTCCTTGATGTTTCCTGTTATCATTAGATTTAAAAGATGCTTAACATATATCGTTTTTTTTAAGGATTTCAGATGTATTCTAATAGTTTCTGTACTTGGATTGTATTTTCAGTTCTCTGTATTACTCTTTTTTTCTGTCTTTAGTGCCAAGGGTGCCTAGAAAGTGTCTGGCACATGCAATAGCTCACTGCAGATTGCAAGGCATTCACTTTTTTTTGTATCTAGACTATTTGCAGTCTTTCTCAAAATTTCTGGGCTCTCTAGTCTGGGTAATGGACCTCCTCCGAAATAGAAAAGATTTTCTAGCTAATGCCACTGTAAGAACCCGGACCCTCTATCCTCTGTCCTGTCATACTGTTCTCTCAAGACTCATCCTTCAGCCATATTGGCTTGTCTTCCCTTACCTCAATTCTACCCAGTCTCAAGTTGAGCATTTTTTAATGGGTTCTGCATTTCCATCCACCTAGAATACAGGGTCCTTGGATTCGACTCTGCTGTTGCTAAAGCTCGTGGCAACCAAAAACTCTTGAGCTTCTCCCTTACCCATATTGCACCAGTTCTAAGTTACCTCAGATCTCATTTGCCACTTTCAGGGAAAGACATGGTTGACCAGCCTCAAACTTTTTGAGATAAGTGTTTATTATTATCTTATAAAACCCACCAGTTCCTAATTTTTAAATGTAGTTCAAACATCTCTAATATTCCTTCGCCCTTGCCTTCCTCATATAATTTCTTTACCATTACAATAGTTAGCCTTTCTTTTTCTTCCTGTACGTTGTGTATTACTTAAATTACCATTGCTAGTAATTTTCTGTCTTTTTACACCTAGTGTAGTCTATTGCTACCTTGCTACCATAGCTGGTACTTTTCCTACTGTTTTTCAGTATTTCCTTAAAAAAAAAAAAGTGTGTTTTTCTTTTAAGTGCTTTCCTGTTCTTGCAGTACAATGTCAGAAAAAGGCGCCTCTGGATTGAAAAAGTGTGTTAAGTGTGAGCACAAGCTTCCTGTGTCCAATGCCCTCACTTTGTGTTTACTGCCTTGGGCCTTTACATTTGCAGGAAGATTGTTATGTTTATCATGGCTTTAACTCTAGTGCTTCAGCTGAAAGGAGAAACAAACTTGTTTTGAAAGGTTTGTTCCCTTCTGCTTCTGGAGAAGCAATATCTGGGGCTCAATCCCCAAAAAATTAAAGACTCAGAATCTTCTTCTCCGAGGCCATCCACATCATCTTCCCAGGTCTTGGAGCAATCTAGAAAAAGATCCAAGCCAGATCCAACCTCATCCTTTTGATCTGAAGAAAAAGACAAAAGTGATGCTGACTTCCTTGGATCTGATGGAAAAGTTACCAGATCGACTATGTCCAGCCCTACCACCTTAAGTCTCATTTATCTGCCAAGGATAAAATATTTAGTAAACTGAAACGAACTGGCAGTACCAACAGAACAACGCTAAAGGTTCCAAATGATTTATTGTAAAGCGCTTTTCGTTTGCTTGGTAAGCAAACTTCCTCAGACACATACAAAAAAATGTGAACAAGCACAGCTTTTATAAAATCCCACAATCAATCAATTAAAATTCATTAATCAGGCAATCAATCTAACAAGTTCTACTGAACTAGGGAACTTAATACCTGAAATCTACACATGCTTGTTTTGCATATAAGTTGCGCATACACGGGTCTATTAGTACGATGTTACGACATGTATGTAGCGCTGTTGTTGCCTTTATTTCTTCAAAATGTTTTACGAATTGAATTTTTAATTTCTAACATTTTTAAATACCTTTTTAAAACTTATTTAATATTTATCTATATCTTGTAATCCAAATGCCACGGGGACCTTGCTCCAGTAGAAGAAATTGCGTAAAACCAAACCAGTGTCCTGAACGCAATTTTATTCAAAATAAACAGCGTTTTCGCCACAGCCTCTGCCGTGGCTTCTTCAGAGAAGAAATTTTACAAAAGTGTAATGTGCATACTCTTTTTTATATTAACAACATAATACAGGAAATGATGTCAGCGTTACAACAGCAAACACGCGAGGACAGAAACACCCGTGTGTATTACTCCCTTAAGTAAACCATTCGGAATTAAGTTCCCTAGTTCAGTGGAACTTGTTAGATTGATTGCCTGATTAATGAATTTTAATTGATTGATTGTGGGATTTTATAAAAGCTGTGCTTGTTCACATTTTTTTGTGTGTGTCTGAGGAAATTTGTTTACCAAGCAAATGAAAAGCGCTTTACAATAAATCGTTTGGAACCTTTGGCGTTGTTCTGTTGGTACTGCCAGTTCGTTTCAGTTTACTAGTTTGTTTTTCTTTTTTTCGTTATGGCGTCTGGCAATTTAAGCGAACCGGGCAGTGACTTTCCGAATGCTACTCCAGAGGTACTGCGGAGTGAGGGGTTAGGTGTTCCTGCACTTACCCAACTGGATACCGATACCAACACGGGTTTATCGTTGGACTTGTTGCTCAGCAAAATGGACTGCTTGCTGAGCAGAATAGTGATTTTAGAGAGGCAACAACGGCTTAATCTTCAGCAAGGCGGCATTGATTTACCACTTCCTGTCTGCGGAGGAGATTTGACGGAACCGAATGTTCCTGCCGCGAATAAAGACTATAAAGTTTCAGGATGCGCTTCTGTAGTGGTTACCAAACCACCGGTAGGCATGTCTAACACTGCTGTAGAACTAAATGTTACGGATGACAATATGGATGTATCCACGAGTATCGCTCCTGTATTCAGGGGTCCCGGCGGAGTTAATAACGAGAGGCAGAGGAGAATTCCAGCTTCGCAAACCGATGTTCCAGCCAGATTGAATAGTTCTGAAGTTTTAGACAACCCTACTACTATACGCCCAACACAACAAGACCAGCCAGCTACCGAGAACCGGGCCAGTACTCAACCACGTAACGGGTGAACCTGAAAGATCTTATGTCACCAATAGATACGTAAATGCAGCAGGACCAGTTGCAAATGTTTTAGCTCCGGTGAGTACTAACCAAAGTGCTACCTATCCTTTATTGCTTAACTGGGTGGCTGAAAATAATAATAATAATAAAAATAATAATAATAATGACAGTGACATAGTTAATAATGTGAGACTCTTGGACAACGTTTTGGTTAAAATTAAAAAAACCCAACTAGAAATAGCTTATTTCAAAGAGTGCTTGGAACGGAGAATTATTCCTAAAGGACTAAGACATTATCAATACCCCACAGGACTAGTGACTGGATCTATTTTTCATCAAGAACTGATCTTGCTGTTTGATCAACATGGGTTCGAATTACTCGAACTCATGATTAAACATTACTCTTGTCAAGTAGATGAACTTAACATTGACGCAGAAGTGTTGGACAATGCACTCAAATCGGACTTGAGCTTTGATAGATACAAATACGATTATGCAAGAATGTTTAGCAGTATTGATGAATATTTAGATAAGCTTAAAACAATTAAGTTAAAAAAATTAAATAGGGATAAAAAAGCATATAATGAGGGTACAGCTTACCCTAGTCCACCTATGGGTCAAGTTTGGAGACCTAATGTTAAATCATTTAACAACAACACTAATGTCTTAGAGCCTTATGTGGTCAGCGATGACACACTAATTGAAACAGATCAGATGAGTGCTGAACAGGGAGCCATAGGATCAGTTAGTTTGAATACTCAACCTGTTGAACTCCGTAGGAGTGAGAGAATTCAAAATAGGAATAATTTACCGAGTGGGCACAATAATAACCAAGGGAATAGTAATTTTTTAGGAGCAAGACCCAAACAACAGAGACAATGGACGAACCGATCGTGTCGTCCCAACCAGAGGAAGAACAATTAAACTGTGTAGCTATGTCTCTTCCACTTGATGTAAAAGTCAATATGCATGCTAGCTTCAATGGTCCTTCTTCCATTTTGGCATCACCAGACTCCACACATATTGTAGATAATATAGGAACTTCCACTTTACAATCATGACAAGGTCCCATTGTGAGCACTAACGAATTAGGTGATTTTAAAGTATTTAATTTTTCTGATGTGGATATCACACCTGATTTAGTAGATTTGTTTTCTAAGGGATATACATATGTCCCGAAGCAACAACCTGATTTTGTGAAATCCATTATAAATGTTAAAATCTTTACAAGGAAGCTCAACTTTCAATTGATGATGGGAGGTAATGCTTATACTGAAGCACCTAACACATTACATGTTGCTAGCACTTTTAATCCACATCTACATCCACTACTAGCAACTTTCGAACAAATTTGTGAGGTTGATATTAGGAGGAATAAATTTCTCAACAAACATGGCTTAGATTCAATTAATAATTTTGAATTGGAAAGCTTACATAATCTCTCTTGTAGCAATTTGAGACTTTGTAAGCCGGACAAGAGTGGGGGTATAGTCATTTTCAACAACGACGACTACTTTGACCGTATGACATCTCTATTGGACTCAGAATCTTACTCTGTTAGCTTGAGGTCGGAAACAAATAGGGCCTATAAAATCATTCGAGACAACATAGAAGAAATGTATGTGGAAGGTAGGATTAACCAGGACATGTACATTTACATGTCAACTTTGTATCCTAGGTATCCATATTTGTTTGGAATACCTAAAATCCATAAGGACATCAATAATCCCCCTATGCGTCCTTTAGTAGATGGACGCGGTTCACCTACGTATGCCTGTGCCAAAGTGGTTGATAAAATCTTACAGAAATATATCCTCCAAGAAGCACAAATTTGTAAGTATTCGTGGTCATTTCTGTCGAAAATTAATAATTTGAGTTTCCAAGAGCAACATAACTTTGTCACAGTAGACGTGAAAGGTTTATATACTAGCATCCCTCATGACATAGCCATAAACTGGGTGTGTGATAGATTGAAGGCAAGGGAAGCTAGTAACAGTGACATTTCCTTGGTTAGTGAGTTATTGGACTTGACACTTTCTAATAACTTTTTTATGTTTGGTGATAATTTTTACCTGCAAGTCATTGGTGTTGCTATGGGTTCACCATGCAGGGCAAGTGTGGCGAATTTGGTTATGGCTCAATGGGAGCACGAATTCGTCTTTAACCACACGTTGTCAAAAGAAAATATAGTGTTTTACACACGCTATTTGGATGATATTTTCATCCTCTTAAATGGTGATAAGATGAAAGCAGACAATCTTCTAATATACTTCAATAGTACTACTGATTTTTTGTCTTTTACCTCTTCCTTCAGTACTAACAAAATAGCATACTTAGATATTATGTTACAGAAGGATCAAGCGAGTGAGTGCAGGATACACTGCAAGAATCTATAGGAAACCAACTTTTTCAGATATGTTCCTACACTTTACTAGCTGCCACCCCTATACCCAGAAACGTGCTGTAGTAAAGGGTCAATTGGTGAGGGCAGCGAGAATAGTAAGTGATGAACTAGATTTTGAACAGGAATGTCTAACTTTGAAAAAGATGTTCCTGAGTCGTGGGTACCCAATAAGACTTATTGAAGAACTTATTTTTGAGGTTTCTAACAAACGTCTGAATAAGTTTTATGTCCCTCTTTTGCAAAGTAGAAATGTAAGCGTACAGGGCGAACTTTCCCCCATTTCAGTTGGTGATCAAGTGGAGACTGGGCAGGTCAATTCTAACTTAAATCTGAACATTCCCAGGTTTATTACAACTTTTTCCTTAGACAGCAGTAATGTCTGGGCTATCATTAAGAAAAAGTGGGATTTGTTTCGGTCAGACACGATTGTGTTTTCCAAATTGGGCACCACCCCTCAGGTTACCTATAGAAAGGCTAAGAACTTGAAGATGTGGTTTGAACAGAAACCAGCTTTAACGAGATGTCCAGGCATGTTTAAATGCCAATCCTGTAATTATTGTGAATACATTATTGAGTCTAATAGATTTTTTATTCATAACCATGAATTTAGGTTGAAATATAGGATGAATTGTAATTCATGCATGTTGGTTTATCTTGCCCAATGTCAGGCGTGTACGGCCTTTTATATAGGCAAAATGGAGCGCAAGCTCCGTGAACGTATCTACGAACATGTGTACGCCATCAAGAAACTTAAGGAGGTGAATGCTTTGGCTAAGCATGTTATGGAATACCCAACACATCACTTTAAATTTATGGCCATAGATCAGGTTAATCAGGACATGAGAGGTGGTCCTATTCAATATAGATTGTTGGAGAATGAACTACATTGGCAGATTAGTCTAGATGCCTGTCATGCCCCTGGACTGAATGAATCTTGTTCGATTTCAGGCATTTTAAAGCTATTGAGCTTAAAACGTTAAATTAATGCTCCATCTCTGTAAGCATATGTTGTCTTAGGTATTTTCATTATTTGTATTAACTTACTTATTATTCTTATTAACTTATTAATTTATATATTTTTTATTTAAATATATACATATGTACATGTTTTTAGTTAACCGCATTGTTAGTATTTGTGGGTTTGTTTAACAATGCATAGGCAACAACAACTAGAACTGGAAAAAATAAATCAGCACAACACAGAAACGGCAAACCAGGATCCAAAAAAAGCCACGTTTATTCTCTTAACACTCTAAGTGTTAAGAGAATAAACGTGGCTTTTTTGGATCCTGGTTTGCTGTTTCTGTGTTGTGCTGCTTTGTTTAACAATGCAACCTATTTGCTGCTAAGTAATTGTGGTCCTTTGTTAGGACTTATTGTTTTAGTAGTTAATTTAGTATTATTTTTGGTGGGCTTGTTTTGCATATAAGTTGCGCATACACGGGTCTATTAGTACGATGTTACGACATGTATGTAGCGCTGTTGTTGCCTTTATTTCTTCAAAATGTTTTAGGAATTGAATTTTTAATTTCTAACATTTTTAAATACCTTTTTAAAACTTATTTAATATTTATCTATATCAACTGTTTATGTACTGTTTAAGCAGGTATAGAATGTGTAGATTTCGGGTATTAAGTTCCCTAGTTCAGTGGAACTTGTTAGATTGATTGCCTGATTAATGAATTTTAATTGATTGATTGTGGGATTTTATAAAAGCTGTGCTTGTTCACATTTTTTTGTGTTTGTCTGAGGAAGTTTGCTTACCAAGCAAACGAAAAGCGCTTTACAATAAATCGTTTGGAACATTTGGCGTTGTTCTGTTGGTACTGCCAGTTCGTTTCAGTTTACTAGTTTGTTTTTCTTTTTTTGGTTAAGGATAAAATATTTGCCATCTGTGGATCCAGTGCCCTCACTGTTTTTGGAACATCACTAACCCAGTTCCCCATCTCTTGTTTCAACTCATTTTTCCAGAAATTTGATGAAGGCAGGTGTAGAGAGAGTGGTATGGAAGACCCTCTCAAAGCAGAGTCAGATGGGTGTTTTACTGACTCCTACCCCTTTGGGTCAGGAGGTCCATTCTTTGCCCACACCCCCACTACCAGTTCCTCCTCTCATTCCTTCATGTGTCTGAGTCCCTACATTCGAACCGTCTGGCTTGGATCTGAAGATAACCAAAGCTTACACTGAGTGCTCTGGTTCAGTCAGATCCAGAGAGCTCTCAGAGCTGAAGCCTTCCCTGTTGTATCTGAGGTGCTGGAGTCAACTCCAAAGTTGTCGAGGCCATCTCTGTGCCTCAGAGCCTTGGCACCAGATAGCTCTGCTTCCACCTCGGCGATATTGGTTTCAGAACAGGGGAAGACAGAGGTCCAAATGCTTGTCTTTTCAAATCTGACATCTTCTCTTTCTCGGGGGGGGGGGGGGTCTGCCTTCGAGGCTGTAAAGAGGGTTTTGTCTGCCTTGGCAGAACAGATGGATCCAACCCCCTTGGATCTTCACCCTTCTACTTTGATGTCTGTGCAGTCGGAGCCTCATCATGCTTTACCACAGGGGCAGCCAGTCAAAGACTCCCCCAGGCTTCCCAACAGGGCATCTCAGTTTCTTCCAATACCTCCCCAGAGCATCCCACTGAGAAGGTCCCTAGGAAGAAGACGTGTAAGAGGAAGCACTTGGGACTCCCCATGGGAGTCAGTCACAGAAGATGTGGACTTTGATGAAGGTGAAGGGTCCCCACGGTCACCTCCTGAAGATTTCTCATTTGGAGACATCCTTGAAATCCTAAAGCAGAGAGGTGGCTGGACGCCCACCAACCCTTTGTCTGAGGAGTCTGTATTCTTGGCAGCTTTCAGTATTGGCCCGTCTGCTCCTGGGTTACTCCGCCTGCCGACAAGCTTATTGAGGTAGTCTCTCGAGGGATGTGGAAGGAACCTGACACAATTGAACCCATATATTGGAGACCAGCCAAGATAATGGCACCACCTTTGGATAAGCAATTTTGGAGTAAAAGGGTGTTCATTGATGCCTTGGTCATGGTGGCAGCCACAAAAAAGGAACTTGCTGAGGAGAGTTCCACTGTTCATCCCCCTAACAGGGACTCTAGGGTGATTGGTTTGGGAAGCGTGTCTATGCTTCAGAAACCTGCACCGTGAAGTCTGAATTATTTTCTCATATTTTACAAAACTACAGAGGGATTTGATTAAGGAACTGTCAAATACCCTCTCGGGATCTGTTTCTGCAGAGGTCCAATTGTCCGGGACTTCTCAGTTTGCTAACCTGCAATCTATTTCTAATTCTTCCATGAGGCTCATTTCGCATGTAGCCAAAGGAGCCTCAAGGGCAGCAGGTTCAGACATTTCCATCAGGAGGCATGCCTGGATGCGTTTGTGATTTTGCAGAGCCTTTCAAGTCTTCTTTTATCAATGCTCCTTTTGACAACACTTCTTTGTTTGGACACATTGTCCAGATGTGAGAAGGGTGTAAAGACCCTGTCTGCCATGGGTGTACATTTTTCGAACCTTCAAAGATCTTTTACTAGGAACCTACACAGTGGTCAAAAGATGTGGTTCAAGAAATCCCAGGGTCCTTTCCAGGACACTTGTGGAGGAAATTTCCCCCTGGTGCAAAGGAGAGAGCTCCAATGGTTGACAATGCCCCTGCAGTAGAGGTGGTCCACAAAACCAGGGGGCCAGAGATTCTCTCTTTGATAGACCTTACCAGCACTCCTAAAAAGAGGCCCAGTTTATCCACCTCTGGAGGCATTCAGGGGTTGATTATCCTTGCACCAGAGAGCCTGGCTAGACATAAAAGATACTTGGGTACAGATGATTATTTCCAGAGGTTATAATAATACCTTTTCCCTTCCACCTCCAATCTCAAGAAAAATCCCTGGTGTTCCACCCAGTCAGAGGGAACAAGCAACAATTCAAATACTAAAGTTGCTAGAAAAGAGTCATCCAAGAGGTCCCACCAGACCGGATAGAATCTGGAACTTACTCAAGGTTCTTTTTAGTGCTAAAGTAACCAGAGGACTGGAGACCAATTTTGAATCTCCGCAACTTAAACAAGTCAGTTGGACACACCAAGTTTTGGATGGTCACAGTTCAGTCCATTCTCAGTTTTCTGGGCAAGTACAACTGGACGTGCTGGATAGACCTTCAGGATGCATGCTATCACAAAGATGAACAGACAGTCCACAAGGTACTTATGCTTCCATATGGGAGCCAGTCATTACCAATTCAGACTTTTGCCCTTTGGTCTCACCACAGCTGCGAGGGTGGTCACCATATGTATGGCAGTAGTAGCAGCTCACTTGAGACTGCAAGGATTCCGGCTGTTTACATATTTAGATGAGTGGCTCATTACCACCCAGACCAGGCATCAATTAATAAGGCCAAGAGATCAGGTTCTCCAGATGTGTTCTCATGTGGGGATAACCATAAACTACAAAAATTCTCACCTGGAACCAACTCAGAATTTGGAATTCATAGGAACACTGTTCAACACAAAGTCAACAATACCTTCACTGCCTCTCTCAGGAGTTCAAACTGTAAGATCACAGGTCAGAAAAATAATTTGAAGTACCAAGATTTCAGCCCACTTTGTCCTTCAAGCTCTAGGATCAGTGTCAGCAACAGTGACACTAGTACCTTTAGCCAGATTTTACATGAGAATTCTACAGTGGATGTTAGTAACACAATGGTCAATACTTTACCAACCCATGTCAACTCTGATTTGAATCACTCACATGTGCAAGATTGATCTCAGGTGTAGATTGTCAGATCAGGTTCTACAAGGCCATCCGTTCGCTGCCTCTTAGCCCAAGGCCATAGTGACTCCGGACGCTTCCCAATTGAGAGGAGACACTTCCTGAGAAAAACAGTCCAAGGCACTCTGTCCCCGAAGAGGCCAATTTGCATATCAGTGTCCTAGAGATGAGAGCAGTGCTTTTTAGTGTTACAGGGCCTTCAAGATGATCTCCCTTTGGGGACTGTTGCAATTCAGACAGACAATACGTTAGTAGTTTGGTACATCAACAAACAAGGAGGGACCAGATCTTACCCCTTGCAGCGAGAAGCACTCAGAGTATGGCAATGGGTGATCTCACCCAACCGCTTTCTTATAGCAAAGAAATTTCCAGGGAAGTCCATTGTGATAGCAGACAAGCAGAGCAGGTGCATTATTATACCTCACGAGTAGTCTGTCAGCAAGAGTGTGACGGAAATGATTTTTCATCAATTGGGCCAGCCTTGCTGTGAACTTTTTGCTTCTCCCATGAACAGCAAATGCAGTAGCTACTTTGCCCTAATTCCCCCACAGGGGGATCACTGAGGGATGCCCTACTTCACAATTGGCCCTGCAGTCTACTTAATGCCTATCCACCAATCCCACTAATTCCAAAGTTCCTACAGAAAGCTACCATATTGAGGAGCAATGTCATCCTTATTGCACCTTACTGGCTTCAACAGATATGGTTCTGTTTCCTTTGGCCTCACGTACTTCATCAACCTTGGGTTCTGGATCCAACTCCAGACCTCCTGTCTCACCTGACAGACATGAGCTATCCAGGCATATCAAACCTTAGGCTGATGGCCTGGCTTCTCCAATTCCATTAATAGCCAGACAACTTATGCTGTCTTCCACTGTCCGACATATACTTTTATCTTCACATAAACCTTCAACACGTAAACTCTGTTCTAGTAAATGGAAAAGATTTGTGTATTGGGCCCATCAAAATCATGTTGAACCTTTTTCAGCAATTGATACATATGATCCTTGAATTTGTGGCCCTCAGCCGTTAAAGTTCAGTTAGCAGTGATATCAAACTTTCACATTGGATTTGAGGGTTCATCATTAGCCACTCTTAAGTTGTGCAGAGTGTTCATGCGAGGCACTTTACTTTTAAGGCCTCCTTTTAAGGGCCCTACTTCCCCATGGGACCTAAGTCTGGTACTGCAGGCACATGTCCATTTCTCTTTTGAACCAGTAGCTAAATGTGACCTTCAATATCTTACTTGGAAAACATTAATTTGCCAGTATTTTTCCCTGGTTTAGCTAGCAAAGGCAAATACATGTTATATTTATTGGATGTTCACAGACAATTATGTTTTTACTTGCATAGAAAACAGACATAAAAACAGACCAGTTGTTTGTCTCTTTTGCAGAATTGAAATTGGGTAATCCAGTTGCCAAACTAACTTTAGCCAGATGGTTAACTGATTGTATCTCATTTATATATAAAAAATTGGATATTATCTTACCACAACTGGTTCGAGCTCATTCAGCTACATCCATGGCAACGTTTTCAGTTTTCCAATCCAGAACTTCCATGGACGACATATGTGCAGCAGCTACTCCCCATACCCTTGCTACTCATCACAAATTGGATCTGATCTCCAGAGGTAGAGAGAGCATCATTTGGTTCAGCAGTGCTCAGGAATATCCGTCCTTAGAGCCCACCTGGGATTTTAGGGAGCTGTGGACTCTCTCCCATTAGTTGAGGAGAGAATGAAAATTGACATCAGATAAAGAAGTTATGTACTTACCATAATGTTCTGTCTGTGTTGTCTATGTTCATTCTACCTCAACCCCCATCACTTCTATTTGTAAACTTCTGGAAGAATGAGATTTTTAAGGGGCATCACTGTCCTTTATATTGCTCTCTAGAATATTTTTTTTGTGTATTGAGTGCATCCATGTTTATACCTCCTTTGTCTATGCATAGTAAATATTTCCTTTCTGGTAAGTACCAGCAAACAAGATCTTGGGTAACTTAGGGTTATTGCATTATGGATAAGGGAGAAACTCAAGAGTTTTTGGTTGCCACGAGCTTTAGCAACGGCCGAGTCAGATCCAAGAATTCGATCCGAGCCCATCACTTGAGAAAGAATGAAAATGGACAACACAGACGGAATGTTATGGTAAGAAAATAACTTGTTTATCTGTGTTGCTCATTTTCATTCTTCCTCACCTTCCTTCCCATCCATCCCCCAGTCCTTATTTTTTCTTCTGGAAGAACCTTTTGGACTGTGTTTGGAACCTGCTTTTGCAGGTTGGAGCCCTGTCTTTATTAGTATATGTTCTTCCTCTCTTGGATCAGGGGAAGGTTATGCAGCAAACTCAATCTGAGGCAGTGGGAATGGAATAGAGCATTATGGGTGGAGGAAACTGCTGTTAACAGGTTTGTGTCCCATCTTTATTTCTATGTATTCTTTCTCTCTTGGATCAGGGGGACATTAGGCAGCAAACTCCATCTGAAGCAATGGGGATGGAATAGAGCATTGTGGGTAGAGAGAGGGGCTCGAGAGCTGGATCCGAAGTCTAGTATTTGTGGCCTTGTTGGGTCTGAGGATCACATCAGAAACCCATTAGTGAAGAAGAATGAAAATGGACAGCACAAATGCCTAGTTATGGCAAGTACATAACTTAAGTAATGCTCTGCTGTAAGAAAAGTGCTCACAAAGTTATTCTGTATGTAGCATTCAAATCCAGAGCAAGATTTAGCAGGAATGTCATGCAATGAACTATTTCTTCAAAGCCCACACTTCTGTTTTCAGTAAGTCACTTATTTTACGTTCTCTAAGATTGAATGACAGCTGAGTGAGATTATGTCAAAGAAGGAGATTGTTAATGTAGGTATGTTTCATCAAGAACATTTTACTTGCATGGTCAGTGATCTTCCTTCTATGCACAAAAAAAGCTAGAGCTGTAGTATTAACTGTAATCTTTCTTAAGTTTCATTCAGAAACATGTCTTAAGTTGGGAGCTGTTTTTCCCTTCCATTTCTGCTTCTTGGTTCCTGCTCATCAGAGAAACTGGGTGTAGTTTAATTCTCTGAATCTATCTATTTATTTAATTTCAGTTTGAGCCCTTATTAATGGTACAGTGATTGGGTCCCTTTTGTCCTCATTCGGTATTTTTACTGTGGAAGCTCACACATTTGAAGCCTCTTTCATTCTCTGCTATTTTATGCCATGATGCCACATCTACTACTCGCACAGTTAAAATCTGAAGCTTGGATGCACATCATTGCAAAAATTCCCACTTTGAGTGCCTAAAAGCACATCGTAGTGTCCATTTGGCTAGAATGTCATGAGCCAAGACGCACACCAATATTGTACTTCCTGCCCAGGAGAGTTTTATGACGCAAAATTTTGTCATACGTGCATGTGATTCATAAGAAGGTCAAGGCTACTGTAGATGTACGTGTGTGTGTGTGTGTGTGTGTGTGTGTGTGTGTGTGTGTGTGTGTGTGTGTGTGTGTACCCTTACAAAGCTATCTAAGGGCTTGCACAAGTGTATAAATACTGAACACGTGCAAGCCTGACTGCCATATTGTAGTAAGCTGTTGAGATGTTAGTATGCATGTCTGTAAGGTCTGTCTGTTAATCAGTTTTTTTATATTTTATGATGCTGCTATCCATCCTGTTGTGTTTCTGTGCAATAAAATATCTAAACAAACTACCCCGCCTGTTTGTCATCTATGTTAGAGATGGGCGAGTGACAGTGTCAGAAGAGGCATGGCTAAAGCGACTTGTTGTCAGAAAGAGTTCCAGTTTCTCCAGTTTGAGTCAGAGAGGCATCCTGTTGGTATTGAAGGAATGTACAGTAGTGGATCATCCCTACTGCACGTATAATTTGCAAAACGGGTCAGAAACGAATGTTAGATATTAAAACTTGCTCAAATAATTGCTTATTCGCAAAATATGAAACAAAACATACAGAATGCTCTAAACAATATTTAAATAAACCAAAATGTCTGATATTGATAAAATATACAAATTACTATAGAAAATGTTTGAGATAAAGTCTGAATTGCATAAAATGAATAAAGTAAGAGAAAATGACTGCATTATTGCTAAGCACTTATTTTTCATATTAATTAAAGATATCTGAGTTATCAGAAGTGTATGAAGTGTTCGCGTGTTTGTGCAGTATTACAGTAAAGTTATTTTGCAAGATACAGCCATTTCAGAGCATATTTTGCAAATTACAGTATTTTGAAGAGTTATTGTGCATTTGAATGTTATTACAAGCTCTCACAGCACAGCTTGTTTGTACAAAATTACAAGGGCCATATTTTCAGTGGGTATATATTACAACGTCGAACTCACAGGAGTTCGAACGTTGTAATATCGAATCCAAATGTTCGAAATGCGAAAATAGCAAAGCCACGGAACACCAATTTTTTTTTTCCCAGGGAAAAAAAAATCAATGGGCCGTTTTCACGGCTTTGCTATTTCCTCCACTGTGGTGTGATCTCTGAGTTTGTATATTTAAGTGGGGGGGGGGGGGCGAAGTCACCCACATTAGTTTTAAAGTGTACGTGTTTTTTTTTTTTTTTTTTTTGTATGGGAACAATGATTTTTTTCCCCTGGGGAAAAAATCGCTGTTCTGTGTTTTCGTACTTTTTGGGTTTCGAACTTAGTACAATATTACATCATTCGAACTCCTGTGAGTTCGACGATGTAAGATAGACCCATTTTCAGTGTGACTTTGTGCATACTTTGTTGGCATAGCAGATGGATTTCGAAAACCCATTGCACTTGTGTTTGACAATATTGGAGAGAACTGGAGATTGTTTAAGCAAGAGTATGACATTTTCATACAGGCTGCATTTTCTGATAAAGATGACCATACAAAGGCAGATATTCTACTTAATTTAGCAGGGTCAGAAGCCACTGAAAGGGAGCGTTCATTTGTATATGTCCCTGCTAGCTTTGCAGGACAGGGGGAGAACCATCATATTGTTGTACCGGCTGAGTCAAGGGAGGACCCTAGTGCTTAAAACGTAAATTTAGAAAAATGTGTAACCCCCAGAAAAACGTTACAATGAAAAAGCATTTATTTTATACAAGGGATCAAAAGCCTGGTGAAACATTTGCCGCATATACAACTGATTTGAAAAATAAGGCTAAAACGTGCAGATCTGGTGATTTAAAAGATGAGTTGATAAGAGACAGACTTGTGTATGGTATAAGAATGATGCTGTGAGAAAGATTTTGCTTCATGACAGTGATTTAACTTTGAATAAGGCCATTGAGATTTATCAGATACACAAGCTCACAGAAAAGCACACAGATATGCTTACAAATGAGAGATGCATGTTTCCAGCCCAAGCACATGGCAGCAACTGTAGCCCCTGCAGCACTCACTTGTAAACCCCAGAGCTTTCCAGCAAGTTCCAGAGTTCACACAGTTTCATTGAAGCATAAGAGTGCGTCAGCAAATTCAAAGCATGGGCCCCAACCTACTTTCATTATCAACTGTCGTAATTGTGGTGGAAATCATGAATCTAAAGAGGAAAAATGTTTATCTTGTGGTCAGCAATGCCACAAATGCAATAATGGAATCATTTCAAGAGTTTTTTTTTAATCAAAAGGTACACGTTCTTTTATTAAAAGGAAACATTTCAAGAGTTGATCAATTAGAAAGTTGTGACTCTCCGTCACATACTTTTTATCTTGATAGTGTGTCAAGTGCTTAATGAAATAGACAATGCAGTAGATTTATGAGCAAAGAATGAAGTATTTTGTACTGTTCAGATACATGGAAAACCCACAGAGCTCAAAGCTGACACAGGTTCCAAGTGTTATGTTATGTCAGCAGAAACATTTGCTAGAGTGTGTAATGGTGAAAGTCTTGATTTGGCAAAGTGTGTGAAGCTTGTTGCTTATGGTGGTGAAGGAATTCAGACCGAAGGCTCAGTAGTGCTTTCATATTACTCCGCTCGGGGAAGTTACGACTTATTTTATGTGGTCAAGAGGCACGTCCAGTTATTATTAGGGCTCAGAGACAGTTTGAAAATGGGACAGCTTTCATTTAATAAGGAAATCTATCATGTTTCTTGAAAGACCACTACTGTAATTTCACCCAACATATTTTTTCTACCTATGCTGATCTTTTTGAAGACAAACTAGGCAAACTTCCAGTTTTGTACTCCATGAAGTTAGACCCAGATGTCAGTCCAGTTATCAGGCCAGCCCGGAAAGCTCCAATAGCTATACAGGACAGAGTCAAAGCTGAGTAGATAAAATGGTGCAACAAGGTGTGATTTGTCCAGTAGATGAACCAGCTGACTGGGTATCTTCATGGTGGTAGTTCATAAGAAAACTCAGATAACATCAGAATATGTATCGATCCACGAGATTTGAACAGAGCACTAAAAAGACCTCATCATACAAAGTGCACAGTCAAAGACGTTGCAGCTCTGATACCAAATGCCACTGTTTTTTTTTTCTGTCTTAGATGCAGAGAGTTCATTTTGGCAAATTTTGTTTGACAAGAAATCCTCATTGCTAACTACTTTCAATACTCTGTTTGGAAGGTACAGTTTTTTGAGATTGCCATTTGGGACAAATTCTGCAAGTGAAGTCTTTCAAAGTGGAATGGAGCAAATGTTTTCTGGTATTGTCGTGCTGTTATAGTAGACGACATACTAGTAGGAGGTAATGGTGAAGCTGAGCCTGATTGAGACTTGAGAATGGTTCTGGAAAGAGCACGTCAAGTGAATCTTGAGCTCAATCCACAGAAATGCAAATTCAGGCTACAAGAAGTTACTTATGTTGGTCATTTATTTACCAGTTCAGGCCTACCACCAGACCCGTATAAGCAAACAGCCATTCTCGAGATGCCAGCTCCAGACAATGTTTTAGCCCTGCAACATTTTCTTGGCATGGTTAACTATCTAGGCAAGTTCATTCCAGACTTGAGACAACTTTCAGCACCACTCAGAGAGCTGACATGTAAAGATGTATCCTGGTCTTGGTTAGAACAGCACCAAAAAGCATTTGATGTCCTGAAACAGAAAATTGCCAGTCTACCTACTCTCAGATACTATGATGTTCACAATCCAGTCACTCTTTCATGTGATGCTTTGAGATTTGGTCTAGGTGCAGTCATTGTACAAAGAGGGTCAACCTGTTGCCTATGCATCTAGAACTCTTACCCAAACTGAAATGCAGTATGCTCAGATTAAGAAAGAGCTTTTGGCAATTGTGTTTGCATGTTCAGTGTTCCATGATTATGTTTATGGTAGACCTAAAAGATTGAAACAGACCATCAACTTCTAGTCACTGTTTTGAGAAAGCCTATGCATACAGCTCCAGCCAGATTGCAACATATGATGTTGAGATTTCAGAAGTATCATTTCACTCTTGTCTACATGAAAGGCAACTTCTTTATCTTGTTGATACATTGTCGAGATCGCTCAGAAACACCATTGAACAGCATCAGAATGAGAACCTTGATTTTGAAGTCATGGATGTGAGAAATTTGTCTTCCACACATCTTGAACTGAGAGATCACACTGTCACAGATCCAGTTTTACAGTGCTCAACCACTTTATTCAACAAGGATGGCCATCAAAGTAATCTAGTTTACCTCAAGAAGTGCAACCTTATTTTCCATACAGAAATGAGATTTTGTCTGACAATGGTGTCATTATAAAAGGCCAGAAAGTAATTGTTCCAAAGTCCTAAGCAAGAGTACATTACTGTTTTGCATCGTGGTCACCCAGGAGCAGACTCTAGCAAAAGAAGGGCGAGAGGTCTAGTATTTTGGACTTCTATGTCACAAGATATTAAAAGAGTGCTATCTTGTTCTGTGTGTAATAGTACTAAGTCACATCAACAGAAAGAACCACTTCAGCTAAACCAGATTCCTGAACTACTTTGGTCGACAGTAGCTACCGACACTTTCAAATGGAATGGTCAGCATTATTTGGTGGTGTTAGACTCTTATTTAAATTGGTTTGAGATTGACCTACTTCCTAATCTAGCATCCAATACTGTCATCACTAAGATGAAGCGTAATTTTGCAGTTCATGGTAGTCCGCAAAAATTTATTTCTGACAATGGCACCCAGTTTACAAGCCAACAGTTCAAAAGATTTGCAGAAGAGTGGGACTTTACTCATGTCATAAGTAGCCCAGAGTATCTGCAGTCAAATGTTTTGGCAGAACATGCAGTTCAAAGTGCAAAACAGTTACTAGAGAAGTCAAAACAAGACAATAGTGATGTTTTCCTGAATCTCAGAAATATTCTCGTGATAAACATAGGTTCATAGATTAGTACTAAGCTAACTGCCCTTGTGTGCCATTTTAAGCCTAGCCAGTTATCCCTTGTGAGACTCAAACCCTGCACCTTGTGTTTGTAAGGCAATCACCTTAACCATTAGACCATCCTCCCAACATTTTGGTTCACCTGCCCAGAGACTTCTGTTGAGACTAACCAGAACCACGTTACCAATCCATAGTCAATTGTTGGTTCCATGTGTCAAGAACAACAGGTTAGTGAAAACCAATCTGTTGAAGCGTTTAACCCAGAAGTCCTACTATGATAAGACCAGCAAACTGCTCAATTCATTATGAGAAGAAGTTGTAAGGATGCAAACCTCCAAAGGTTATGATCATATTGGAGTCGTGAGAATATTTGCTCAGAGCTGAGATCGTACATTGTGGAATCACAAGTAGAGTTTAGGCAGAATCAGCAGTATTTGATGCTTGTGTCTGAGCCTATACCACAGCACATAGACTGTGAGAAAGACTCCTTTTATCTCAGAGTGAGTTAACCAGTGTTCCAGTTCCAGAGGAAGTTCCAGACAACATTCCCATTCCTGTGATGAATCCAGAAGTTCCTGATGAGAGTTGGTCAGTGAAGACTGTCCCTGTTGCTAAACCCAGTCCAGATTGTTATGTTACCAGATCGGTCACATCTCCAGACCATGTTATAGATACACAACAACTTAGACATGAACATTTGTGTTTGTTTCTAATGTCTATAGTAATGCATGTCTAACTCCAATGTAATTTTCAGCTAAAGGCAATCTTTTTAAGAGGGAGGATGTAGATCAATGTGTGTGTATATGTACCTTTAAGAAGCTATCTAAGGACTTGCACAAGTGTATAAATAATGAGCACATGCAAGCCTGACTGTCATTTTTCACTAAGCTGTTGAGATGTAAGCATGTATGTTTGTAAGGTCCGTCTGTTAATACGTTCGTTTATATTTTATGGTGCTATCCATCCTGATGTGTTTCTATGTAATAAAGTACCTAAATGAACAACCCCACTCGGGCATCATAAATAAGCTTAAAGCCTTAAATATCAACCCCTGTATCACAAGATGGATTGCAAACTGGCTCAGGGATAGAACCCACATGGTCAGAATCGCAGGTGCTATGTCCGAATCCAAACCAGTTACAAGTGGCGACCCACAGGGCTCAGTTCTGGGACCTCTCGTTCGGTATATACTTTTCTGAGGTTCAGACTAACGCAGGGGGATTATGGCTGACAAAGTTCACAGATGACTGCAAACTGGGAGCCATAATCGATAATCTCCAGCTGACACAAGCATCCTCCAAAAGGGTCTCACAGAGACGGATGCTTGGTGCCAGAGCCATGGCCTCAAGCTAAATGCTAAAAAGTGCATAGTCATCCCCTTTGGGAAAAACAAGGTGCCCACAAATTACCACATGGGTGGTAATCCATTAAGTACAGAAGAAGTAATTAGAGATTTGGGGACCAACGTAGATAGTAATCTCTCCTTTGATAATCACGTTGCCAAAGTGGTTAGAAAGACCTTCTATATAGCCCACCTTATCACGAAAGGGTTCGCATCTAGATCAAGAGAGGTCATTGTGCCCCTCTACTCGTCACTCATCAGGCCCATAATTGAATACAGTGCCCCTTTTGGGATGTACCTTACCCGACACCTGCAGCAACTGGAGAGACCCCAAAAGTACCTCACCAAGAGGATCATGGGCTACAAACAGATGTCCTATGCAGCTCGACTAAAGAAACTCCAGCTCTACTCAGTTGCTTACCGCCTATTCAGAGGCAATCTATGCCTGACGTACAAAGCCATGTCAAACCCAGAATTAATGGACATGCTCCACCTCAAAAAATCCAAGTCCCTTAGAGGCTACACGCTCCAGGGACTTAAACCTCAGCACAAAAATAAATAGGACATGCTGGAGGGACAGATTAATTTCCAAGAGGCTCCCCTCACTCTAGAATAGAATCCCAATTCATGTTCGACATAGCCCCTCGCTGACCCTCTTCAAGCGAAATCTGGACGCATGGATGGGAAATCGCAAATTCACCCCTGGGATCTCTTCTGTGTCCCTGCCAGACAGAGGCACAGTAAACTAATATTAAAGGGTACCTTCTGTGACCTACTTTACAGAGGCACAGTAGGCTAATCTAATAGGGAGGCGTAAGCCAAATACACTCTGGCTAGGCTTATAAATGCCCTAGGGCAGATAGCCTAGTATCTACCTATGAACCGCCTATTCATCATCTATGTTAGAGAGGGACGAGCAACAGCTACTAAGTCTTGCTAGCAGCCATAAAGGCTTGCCAGTTCCCATCCTTGACTGTACCAATCCACTGAAGGGCAAGGCCACTCAAGCCCACCATGGGTTTATGAATGCTTGTCCAGTTTTCCAGGTCCCCATTCAAGTAAGATACTGTACCACACCACTTTATCTGCATGGGAAGTCAATTCCAGAGGTGTCTAAGATGCTGAGTATGAAATCTATCTTTCCACCTTGTTTTATTGATCTTCTGAAGCAGGTTTGTTCTGGTATTTGTTGGATTATTTGATTTGTGAGAACTCAGAGCTGTTGGACATGCTCCACGTATAGAAATCCCAATCCCTATGAGCTACACGCTCTAGGGACCTAAACCTTGTCACCACAATAAACAGAACATGCTGGAGGGATAGATTCCTGTCTCAGAGACTTCCCATACTCTGGAACAAACTACCTATCTATATCAAACAAACCTCCTCATTAGCACTCTTCAAGAAAAACCTTGATGATTGGATGAGAGATAGGAAATAAACCCCGCGGATCACTTCTGTGGCTCTGCTTGACAGGGCCACAGGAAAATAATTTTCTTGGGTGGCAAAAGCCAGGGTACCGTTTGGCTAGGCTTATATAGGCCCTAGGGCCAATAGCCTAGTACCTACCTATGAACCTATGGACAACTGGCTCCTTGATTGATTAGAAGGCAACGCACAGGTCTCATCTGAGGAGTCTGTAAGACACAGAAAAGAGGGAAGTGCTTATAGTCTTTTCTGGAAGTTAGAGATTTTAAGGTCATTATACTCTTTGTTAGGAACCTCAGTCTAGTGAGGTACATTCAAAAGGGGCATTGTATTTCTATAATTTGTCTGACCAGTGCTGAATGCTGCTTTTGTGTATATATTCTGTATATGTTACTGTAATCAAACCAACTAAATTCCTGACTTCTGTATATATTCTGTATATATTACTGTAACCACTATGTGTAACATTATTTCTACTTCTGTACCAATCAATGTTTAATTTTATTTTTTTGCATCTATGTTCTTGTCTGAGCTTTTCTCCCTGGGCCTCCACTGAAAATGGGCTCTTTTAGGCCCAGTGGACTTTCCCGGTAAACAAATGCAATAAATTAATTAATTTATTAATAAATGCAAGAAGACAATAACCTCTTTAAAACTTTGTGATATTCCATTTGCAATCAGCTGTGCCAAGTAGAATAATTTCCTGACAACCTTTGCTACATGGTGATTGATGAAGAGGGAATTATCAACCCAGGTTCAAAAGTTTTGAATTACATTTTCATTCTGAAGTGAGATATTGTCAGCTCTGTATGTTAGGGTGATGGTTTGTCTGCCCACATTTCTTAGCATTTAATTTAAGCTTATTTTCGATGCATGAGGTATTTATAAATGTAAGCTCTGGCTGGAGGGATTCTCTGGCAGAGTAGAATTTGATAGTGACTCCCAGTTTGCAGTCATCCACAGACTTTGTTAGCCATAGATCTTGTTTTTACCTGTAGGTCAGAGAAGTAAATGCCAAACAAAAGCAGTTCCAGCACTGAGCCTACAGGACACCACTGAGGAAATGGGCATGCACTCGTCTGGGCACCATGCTTCCTGCTAAACCGAAAGGCAGGCTTTCTCTCACTCTGCCTCTACCACCCACACCAAGTCACCTACAGGTGTCACAAGAAGAAAATGTCTGCCTATTTTTCTAATAGGATGATGGCAGCATTTAAAAGTTCCTTATGCAGTTGTTCAGTATGAAGGTCTACTGTCATCCCCAGGTCTCAGCTGGAGCACCATCAGAAGGACCAAGAACTGGAGGATAGACTTGAGTCGAGCCTTTCTCATTGTTAGTCAATTTCACAAATGTCCCTCTTGTTTCTGGTGGTGTTGAGCTCATTCTTGACTAGCATGAGTTTAAGCTTGTGCCTGCCTTTCGGTTTAGCAGGAAGCATGGTGCCCAGACGAGTGCATGTCCATTTCCTGTCCTGAATGGTACTTCTGTTGGTGTAGACAGCATCCTTTCTCCTTTTGATAAGTTAGAATGTACTTCCAGCTACCCTAATTCCAGGAAGTGTTCTCTGGAATCACGAAGCTGAGCAGTCTCTTTTAAGAGTCTCACCCTGCACTTAGCTTGGTGTGATGGCTAAGGTTGTGGTGGAGGTGTCAGGTTGTCTCTTGGCTGGGCTTATGGTTCGAGGCCTAGACGTCAAGTAGATATGTAATGTCTGGTGGAAGTTTAAACTGTGATTGTAGCCTTGAATCTTTAAGGGACATGACCTTATGCCACATTTGTATAAGTATGTCATGTCCATGCACAAGTTTTGACATTTGCATTCCTGAGACGGGGATCTTCAGAAACCCACATATGCAGATCACGCTGATCTCAACCTGCACCTGGTGGAGGGATGCAGGGATTCCTTTCCAGTTATGATCCTACAAGGAAAGTGAGGAGCCTGATACATTTATCTCTGAGATGAATAAGGGCAACAGCTTCTTCCTGTCCTGGAGCGGCTTCCAGCTTTTCCCTCATTTGGAGCATCCTTAAGGCTTATGAAGTCCTCATTGGTCTGGCCTGCAACCTCATTGCTTCACCTTATACATAACTTAATGTGCATCTTTAGAATAAGGAGTTTTAGATCTTCTGTAATATGGATTTGATCATAAGAGGTCATTCACGCAGCCTGAAAGCAACTTCTGCAGCTCCCCAGCTGAGTGGAGTGAGTCTTGGACAAGCATCTTTGAGGCAACTCCTCCATGATCTCTTTGGCCCAGAGATCACAGTATTTTGACATTTTGTCACCAGACAGGGAGTCCAAAGCCCTGCACTGGGTTGATATCCTCTGCCACATAATGGGTTTAGAGTTTTCATCTGTTCATTCATATGTCCAAATTCTAGTTCTCCTTAGTAGACCAGACACTGGAGAAGTTTTCTCTCTTCTCAAAAGATAAGGAAGATTGTAGTTGTCCCTTGCTTCCTTATGGCCCATTGCATTTTTGACTGTATGGCTGCTTTAGCCAGGGCCACAGGCTCAGTCATGTATCTCCACATGATGATTTCTAAGCGTCTATCCTCCCTTTCAAAGAATGTCAGAAACTCCATCAAGTTTTGCTGTTCCAAGTAGAAATCATGTCATGGTGCATGATCACATGTTCTCTCTGCTGTAGAGGACATTTATGACCATCTTTCAGCCCTCATACTTCTTCTAGGTTCAGCCAGTCCCAAAGGAGGAAATTATTGAGAATCTGTGAGGTGTTACATAGTTTTGCCTCCTCCTGTGCTGTTGGGAAGCCCGCAAGGATGATTCTTCTGGCCCAACAGTCACAAGCCTGATTACAATGTCAGGCTATCCATGGAAGGTAGTTTTCTAAGATCCAGTGATGTCTTTTCTGTCTGACCCAATGTATGGGTTATCAGATCCGATTGGATTTGACCTTGGCTTTTCTTTTAAGCTATTGGATAAAGGGCTTATGCTCATTCCCCTACCCATAATTCCCTCTTGTCCCTATAATACCCCATAGCTTGTTTGCAGCATGTATGGTCAAGACGTAATCCACAAGGGCTCAGTACTCTTCTTCAGATAAGTGCTTGTATCTTATCATGATTTAGTTTGGCACTTGGCGCAGAGGTCAAGTCTGTGAGCTTTAGTTCCTGTGGCACAGGGTTTGAGTCTCTCTACCTCATTTGCATACTGTGTGACCTTGAGCAAGATACTTAACTAGACATTGCTTCCACATCACCCCTGCTTGCTGTAGTTTGCATTTCCTTCCCTTTTTATAGGTCATTTTGTGCCCTTCTCTTTATTTTTTTTTTCTGGTAGAAGTTCTATCAATTTTTGCACAAAAAAAAAAAAAAATGAAAGAAAGATAACTATTGTCTTCTTATCTTCTCTAGATTTTTTTTTTTTGTGCTGTTCGTGGTTACTTTACTCCAGCTAGTGCACTACTACAATCTGTATAGTATTGTTTGTATTTGTTTTTCTGTGTGTATGTTCTGCATTCTTTTTCTAAGATGCCTGACTAGAGACCACAGGCTCCAAAACGTGCAGTGCACAAGATCCACCCCCCCTCCCCCGCAAAGACTCACACAATTTGTGCATTTACTGGCTGGGAGCAGATCATTTAAATTTTGAATGCGAGTCATGTGCCTCCTTCAGGGCCAGGGCTCTTCTGTACCGTAGAAACATACCTGTTCTTGAAAATCTCCTCCTTGCCCAAGTGGGAGAATCGACATCTTCGGCATCCATGTCAGCTACTCGATCCTCCAATAAAGTGGACAAGCCTAAGCCTGTCAAAGATAAAGAAAAAGAGAAGTAAAAGGATTGACCTAGAAAGAGGTCTCTGGATCCAACTCTCCAGGCTGATCTGGCCCCAAAGAATCCTAAGCTGTTGGATCTGACATCAGGGCTAATGCAAGTCTGGATCTGTACACCATCTCTGACCTGTTGTTTCTGTCCGTAGCCAGCCAGCCCTCAGCTCCATTTTACTTGTTCTTCAAGAGAGTCATGTATCTCCCAGACCACCTTTCGTGCATTGAGAAGCCTTTCTGAAGCCATCATTGATAGGATGATAAATGTCTTCAGGGACGGATTCATATGGGGGTCCTTCTGTCACCTCTGCCTTGAGTCTCCAGGTATGGTCTAGTCAGCTCCTTTTTTGTTAACCCCTCCTACAGTCCAACTTTTGGAACCTGTGTTTATGGCGGTCAGTGAAACCAGTGGCAGAGCCTTGTGGTCAAGAGTGGCTTCTGCTTTGACTCTGATATTTTCCCATACCCTTTCTAATCTGCCTCAGTCAGTTTGTGAAGGGTCTCAAAACTGAGGGGTCAGGGCTGAGGTAAGGGAGTTGACATCAACTGCAATGTTTTTGATGCCATCTCTGCCTCTGGGAGCAGAGTCAGGTCTAGGATGGTGGTGGTCCTTCCTTGGGGTTTTTGGGTCCTGTGAGGTTGTCTTCAGCACCAGTTTTAGCTTTAGCATTTCAAACTTTTAAAAATGGCCCTCTAGAGCCAGAAAGAGGGTTCCTCACACACAAAAACGGCACCATGTTGACTGCCTCTGGATCATGTCATTCCTGCCACACATCCTGTCCATCAGGGGCAGCCAGCCTCAATTAGCCTCAAGGGTCCTCACTTGACAGGCTCCCATTCAGATTCTGTACCTTCTCCAGAGCAATCCAACAAAGAAAGTCACAGGAAGTGGCCCTGCAAAAGGAGGCATGTAGACTCCTCTCAGGAGTCACTCACTGAACATGCTGACTTTGAGGAAGGGGTGGAGGTCCCTAAGGTCCCTCCTGGAAGATGTCACCTTCTGTGAAATTCTAAAACTGATGAAGCAGAGGGGGTGTTGGTCATCCAAAGCCCACTCCCAGAAGGAGTCTGTATTCCTTGAAGCTTTTAGTACTGGCTTATCTACTGCCTGGGTGGTGCCACCTACTGACAAGCTCATTGATTAGGGCTCACAGCAGGCTTGGTAGAAGCCTGAAGTGGTGGAGCTAGTTCCTAAAAAAAAAAAAAACAGATAAAATTCCTGTGCCCCCTAGAAACAGGTGTAACTGGAGCAAGGTGCCATAGTGCATGTTATGGTGTTGGCGGCAGCCCCTAAGAAGGAGCTTTTTCCGAGGAGAGCACTTCTGTCCATCCCCCTAACAGGGAATCCAGCACATTGGACAAAATTGGAAAGTGGAGTTATGTTTCAGTGACATTTACTTTTCTCATACTGAACTACCTGACTCGCATGATTCAATTTCAGATGGTTATGACTTAGGGAATTTTTCAGTTCTCTCTCAGATAATTTGCCCGTAGACGTAAAGAAAATTGTAGAGTCACAGCTATGTACCCTAAAATCCATGTCTAATGTGTTCTCGCTTCTCCTTTCCAACATAATGGGTGGCCTGGCTGTGTCTTTGCAGTTTTACAGAGAGCTTTAGGACATATTTTATTGGTGCACACTTTTTGGACCAAAAGGTAAAGGAGACTCTCTCTAGAAGTGAGCAGAAGGTCAAGATTCTCTCTGCTTTAGACATATGTTTTTCACCCCCCAAAGGCCTTTTTCCTGGAACAAGAAGAGTAGAAAGAAACTTTGATTTCCTAAGCTGCAGAATTTTGCCCAAGACATTTCTGTTTACAGAGCCCTCCAAGGCAGGCAGGAGGTGGATAACTTCAATGGATGTTGCCTGAGGAGAGATGGACCACATAATCAAGGGTTTTGAGGTCTCTTCACTGAGATACCCTTTCAGAACTACTGAGTGTTCATAGGTTCATAGGTTTATACTAGGCTGTCTGCCCTAAGGCATTTATAAGCCTAGCCCAAAGTTTTGTGGCTTACGCCACCCCTTATATGAAAAAATACTGTGCCCATTAGTTTGTTGTGCCTCTGTCCAGCAGTGACACAGAGATGATTCCCGGGGTAAACCTACGATCTCCCATCCACAGGTCAAGATTTCTCTTGAACAGAGCCAGCGAGGTGCTCTGCCTCACATGGACCGGGATTTTATTCCACAGCATAGGGAGTCTCTGAGTGATAAATCTATCCCTCCAGCACGTCCTATTTATATCTGTGCTAAGGTTTAAGTCGCTTGCTCTAGTGGTTTTGGTGGATTTGGATTTTTTGAGGTGGAGCATGTCCATTAATTCCGGGTTGGACATGGCCTTGTATGTCAGGCACATGTCACCTCTGAGCAGATGGTATGCGACTGAATAGAGCTGGAGTTTCTTCAATCTGGCAGCATATGACATATTTTGGAGTCCCTTTATCCTTTTGGTGAGGAACTTTTGGGGTCTCTCCAATTGCTGCAGATGTCGGGTGAGATACATCCCGAATGGGGCATTGTACTCGATCATTGGTCTGATAAGTGAAGAGTACAGGGAACAATGACCTCACTAGATCTGGATGTGAATCCCTTCATGATCAGGTGGGCAATGTAGAAGGTCTTTCTAACCACTTTAGCAATGTGAGTGTCAAAGAAAGGCCACTGTCAACCTGGGTCCCCAGGTCCCTGATAACCTCTTCTGTGCTTAGTGGATTGCCGCCTATATGGTAGCTTGGGGTTACCTTGTTTTTCCCGAAGGGTATGACTATACATTTTTTGGCATTTAACTTCAGGCCATGGCTCTGGCACCAGCTATCTGTTTCCGTGAGTCCCTTCTGAAGGATATCCATGTCCGATGCACTTTCCACTATGGCGCCCAGTTTGCAGTCGTCTGCAAACTTTGTCAGCCAAAGTCCTCTCATGTTGGCCTGTACTTCTGAGAAGTAGATGCCGAACAATAGGGGGCCAAGGACCGAGCCCTGTGGGACACCACTTGTGACCGGCTTGGAGTCTGACATAGCGCCAGCAACTCTAACCCTGTGGGTTCTGTCCTTAAGCCAGTTTGCAACCCATCTTGTGACATACGGGTTTACATTTAAGCTGGTAAGTTTTTCTACAATACCCGAGTGGGGTATTGTGTCGAAAGCCTTTGCAAGGTCAAGGTAAGCTGTATGGACTACCTTTCCCTCATCAATGGCCTTGGTGACTGTTTCGAAGAAGTCGACCAAGTTCAAAAGGCATGATCTGCCCTTGACGAAGCCAAACTGGGTCGGGTCCAATGTCTGCAAGTCCCCTATATCTTTGTTTATGAGCTCCATTATGATCCTCTCCATAGCTTTGCAGACTAGACTTGTTAAGCTTATGGGCGGTAATTACCAGGGTCCGTGAGGCACCGCCTTTGTGGAGTGGGACCACAGTTGCCGTCGCCACTCCTTGGGCACGTATCCTCTGGTACGGCTGAGATTAAACAGCTGCCTTAAGTGCGCGTTTACTTCCTCATTTAGCTTGTCTAGCACACAGCCGGGGACACCATCCGGTCCCATTGATGCTGTGTTTTAGCTTTAGAGAGCAGCTTTCACCTGCGCATTTGAGATGTCTGGGAGGCTACACTCCGCTGGGATAGTTATCTCTCCTTTAGGGGAGAGGGGTGAAGTTTGCACTGAACCTGTCTGCCAGTATGTTGGCAATGTCTGTGGGTTCAGTGATTTTGTATCATTTTGGACTAATTCTGAGCATATCTGGGAGTTTCCACCCAGGTTCCTAACATAGCTGAAAAAGGCCTTATGATTGTCCTTTGAATCCATGGCAATGTTTCTCTCAAAATTGGCCTTAGTTGATTTTATGAGTGCTCGTATTTTTTTACTAATAATGATTAGGGGTGACTTCCCTTTTATGGATTTTGTTCTATCATGTAATAGCTTTCTCCTCTTATTGTAAAGTTTGTTAATGGCTGGGGTCCACCAGACTGGACGTTTGCCCGTTGTGGAAAGAGTCTTGGTTTTATTTGGGATTGCCTGATCCATGCAGTCCTGGAGGTGTTCATAGAAGGCATTTGTAAGGGCTTCCGCAGCTTGGGTTGTGGTTTCCACTGGCTCTGGGGCCTTGAAGGATACCACACCAGTCTTGAGTAGTGTGAAGTCTGCTTTAGAGAAGATGTCCTTCAAGGATGCATCTGCAGTCATAACATATGGGTTGTCCTGCCTCAAGCAGCCCTTCGGTCGGCCGAATTCCAAAGTCTGGGTCTGGCCACGGCTGATGTCGCACTTCACCCAACGTCATAGCTCCTGGGGTATAAAGGCATCAGCCGACGCCATTTTCCCCAGTCTTTCTTGCCGCGCGGTGCCCGAAGCAGAAGCTGTTCGCAAGTGCTGGTCGGTCAGATCCAGAGATTTCAGCTACCGAAGACTTCTAAAAAGGCTAAGTACCCCGTTGGGGACTCTTTCTTGCCTCAGCCGATGTCAGACAAAGTAAATAATTGTTTAACTTGTGGGAAATAAATACCTCATAAGGATTTCCACTCTTACTGCCTTCCTTGCTTAGGCCCAGACCACGAAGTATCAGCTTGTTTAGCCTGTGCTTCCTTCAACCGACGGACACTTAGACGTCGGTCGGAGTTTGCTGAAGAGTTTTTTGGCTCCGCTTTTGCATATAAAATGCCGTCGGAGACTCCGACTACACATTTAGCTAAAAAACGCAAGGAAAAGAACCGACACTCGTGGCCCGCGGTTTCGGCTGAAACCACGGTTAGGCCTACCGCGAGTGTCTCGGCTGAAACCGAGACTTCGGTTCTCCCTTTGGCTGAAAGCATGCCTCCGACAACCGAGGCCGCACAGGCCCCGGCTGAATCGGCTACAGAAATTCCTACTGAAGAAGCAGGCACACAAGATTTGTCCGACACCATTCCGTTGGGCATCTCTACCCCTGCACGTGGGGCAGCTAGGCCCCCTGCTTCTATGTCTACCAAGGCCTTCTCCAGGGCTAAAGCAGCTAAACTTTCCAAGGCCTTACCTACAAAAGCTCCCTCTCACAGACCTACCTCAAGTTCTCAGATTCTCAGCCTTGCTGAGGACCTTATTTCTCTGATCAGGGGTTCCCAACCTCACCCAGACAGGGCCTCACAACCCCCTCCTGAAAAGAGGCCTAGGTCTGAACCCCCTGAACCTCTCTCCTCTGACTATTCCTCGGATGGTTCAGATTTATCTGACCATCAGGAAGGACCATACTCACCTTATGAGGATTCTGATGCAGAAGACTCTATTCCTTCTGCATCCCCTCCAGAAGAATTTTCATTTGGGGAAACTTTACACTCAATGAGGGAACACTTCCAATGGCAGGGTCAGGATTTTTCTGATTCTAGGAAAAGGCTAAGGACTTTTTTACACTTACCACAGCATAGGCCTTTAGCCATACCACCTGTACTAGCAGTTGTGGTTGATGCATACAATGATGCCAGTACTGCCCCTGATTCTCTGCCCCCGGCCCCTACCAAACCTGACAGATACTACAGGGTTCCGGATTCTCACTTCCACTTGTATAAGGCCCATGCTGCAGACCCAGAAACCATTTCTCAGGGCCCTAAAGGTGTTGCAGCTGCCTCTGCCAAAAACCCCCTACCCTCTGAAAGAGAATCAAGAGCATTAGAGAGATGGGGTAAAAAGGTTTATACATCTGCTACTCTTTCTGCCAGGGCTTTAAACTGTCAATTTCACATGATACAGTACCAGGAATTTTTGTTAGATCAGCTGAATAAAAAACTGTCCTCTCCTGAACCTTTAGACCGTAAGTCTTTTCAGGATTTGGTACACAACTCTCAGCAGGTCAGTAATCATTTCTTAAAATGTGGCTATGATGCACTGGAGGCTTCATTTAGATCAGCTATGACTGGAGCAGTGATTCGAAGGCATGCCTGGCTAAAGGAACAGTCCTTGCCAGACCATGTTAAGTCTAAACTCCTAGATGCCCCTATGGAGAAACAAAGTTTATTTGGCTCCCCTGCACAGGAGGTCCTAAAGAAAGTGGAAGAAAAAGCAAAATCTGTCCAAACAGTCAGAGCAGAAATTGGCCTTCAAAGAATTGGTCCTTTCCAGACACCTCCAGAGCTCAGAGAGGCAGAAATAGATGCCCAAGAGGCAGAGGTCAATCAAGGGATGCCTACAGGGGTCGTCAGTGGCAACCTGCCAACCAGAGAAGTGCCGTCACAGCTACGACTGCAACCACTTCCACAGGTCAGACACAATGACTTGGCTCTGATTCCGCCTACCAGGGAACAACTGGAAGCACCCTTGGGCGGAAAGCTAGCTTTATTTTCAAAAAACTGGCATTGCATTACAGGAGACAAATGGACTTTGCAAACAATAGACAAAGGCTACAGGTTTCACTTCCACACTCTACCAAAAAAGAGAGGAATGCCAAACCTTCCACCAAGCAAGAAATCAGAGGCTCTAAAACAAATCAACAGCTTACTAAGGATGAGAGCAATAGAGAAGGTACCATTTATGGAACAAGGCCAAGGATTTTACTCCAGACTATTCCTTGTACCAAGAAAAGAAAATCAATGGAGGCCTATTCTCGACTTGTCCGCACTGAACACATATCTCATTGTTCCAAAATTCAAGATGCTGACCCTACAGCAACTTCTTCCCATGTTGGGCAAGGAGTTTTGGCTGGTGACTCTAGATTTCAAGGAGGCATACCTGCACGTCCCTATACGACCAGATTGCAGAAGACACCTCAGATTTCTTGCAGGATCAGAGCATTATCAATTCTCAGCATTGCCCTTTGGCTTATCTACTGCGCCCAGAGTATTCACGAAATGCCTGGCATCAGTAATTACACATTGCAGACTTCAGGGAATTCAAATCTACCCATACCTGGACGACTGCCTAATACAAGCGGACAACAAGACAAAAATAATAAAGGATTTGACCTATGTCATACAACTGTTGCAAGCCTTGGGATACACAGTCAGCATACAAAAGTCAAGACTAGTGCCATCCCAAAGGATAACATTTTTGGGTGCAGAACTGGACACAATAACTCAGATGGCTTTTCTCACAGAAGAAAAACAAAAAACAACTACCAGTCTACTTCATGGCATTAACAAGACAAACTCAGCTTACTGCAAGGAAAGTCCTGCAGGCCCTGGGTTACATGGCATCCTGCATAATCTTGATCCCACATGCCAGGCTGCATATGAGAAAATTACAATGGTACCTAAGGAATGTATGGTCTCAACACAGACACAGCCTAGAAGCCCTGATACCAATCATTCCATGCCTGAAAAAAGAATTCCTGTGGTGGGCTCAGGCCTGCCAGATCAACAGAGGATTGCCTTTCCACAAACCACATCCAAGGCAGACCATCACCACGGACGCCTCAGACCTAGGCTGGGGGGCACACATGGAAGACAAGTGTATCCAAGGCCTATGGTCCCAAGACCAGCTAAATCTACACATAAATCTAAAGGAGATGCTGGCAGTGAAGCATGCAATCAAGACATTCAAATCATTCCTCCAGCAAGGACACCTGCTGATAAGGACGGACAATACCACAGTCATGTGGTACATCAACAAACAAGGAGGCACACATTCATACCCTCTATGCCGGATGGCAATGGACCTGTGGAACTTAGGCCTGAATCTCAACATCCAACTGCAGGCCAGATTCGTACCAGGAAAAGAGAATTCACTAGCAGACAAATTAAGCAGAACTACCACGGATGCTCACGAATGGATGCTGCATCCAGACATCTTCAGAACAATAACAAAGAAATGGGGAATGCCAGAGATAGACCTGTTCGCCTCCCCACTCAACCACCAACTGAAGAAATTCTGCTCAAGAGTATACCACCCACAAGCCTGGAGGGTGGACTCCCTTTCTTTCAGCTGGAAGGCCCTGACAGTATATGCCTTTCCACCTCTCCCATTGATGTACAAAGTTCTACTGAAGATCAGAGAGGAGCAGCCAAAGGTAATTCTGATAGCTCCAGACTGGCCAAGGCAGCATTGGTACCCGCTACTGAGAAGCATGTCTCGGACGAACCCATGGCCTCTACCTCTATGTCCTTTACTTCTAACGAGACCCTGCATCCAAATTAAAAACCCTGCAGCTAACTGCTTGGAAAATTGCATAAAACAAAACCAACCTGTTTTATCTCAGAGGGTTAAGGACATTATCCTGGAGGCTCGCAGACCCTCCACAGGGAAGACATATTCAGCAAAATGGAAGAGATTCCTCATTTGGAGTGCAGCAAAGGGAACAAATGTCACACTGGCAAACCTAGCACACATCCTAGAATACTTAGCAGAACTGTTCCACAACAGCCTGTCCTACTCTTCCATTAAGATTCATGCATCAGCAATTTCAGCAGAGTACAACATGGATCCTCCTGTCTTCTCTCATCCTCTCCTCAGACAATTTTTGAGAGGGATCAAAAATGTAAAACCACCAAGGAAACCACCTCTGCCTGCATGGGATCTCAATTATGTGCTAGAAAAATTAACACTTCCCCCTTTTGAACCAGCAGCAACAGCAGACTTACAGTTCTTATCTTGGAAAACTGCTTTCCTGCTAGCAATCACTTCAGCAAGAAGGGTTTCTGAGTTACAGGCATTAATGGCAGTGCAGCCTTTCCTTATCTTTCACCAGGATAGAGTGTCTCTGAGAACCAATCCTACTTTTATGCCAAAGGTGGTATCCAGGGTATCCTTGAACCAAGCTATTCATTTGCCTACATTCTAACCTAACCCACAGAACAGGGGGGAAAAACTACTACACACCTTGGATGTACACAGACAACTGCACTACTATCTGGACAGAACTAAGGCCAGCAGAAAATCTGACCAGCTTCTGGTAGCATATGCAACAGGAGTGCAAGGAAAAGCAATTTCAAAACAGACAATCTCAAAATGGATAGGAAATTGCATTCGATTCTGCTACTCATTTCATGGAAAGACTACTCCTGAAAATATCAGGCCTCACTCCACAAGAGCTACAGCCACCACTACAGCTTTCTTACGAGGAGTGGCTACCAAAGACATTTTAGAAGCTGCTACTTGGAGCTCCGTGCATACATTCGCCAAGCATTACAATCTTCCTGTATACTCCAGATCCCGAGCAGGTTTTGCAACTGCAGTTTTACAAGGGATCTTAACTACACCATCATTATCTTAGTGCCTCCTCCCCCAGTTTGGCTATGGTATTCTACCCATGTGTTATGACTGCAGATGCATCCTTGAAGGACATAGTACAGTTTTGTACCTACCATAAATGTAGATGTCCGATAGGTATGCATCTGCAGTCAGGATTACCCACCCTCCTTCCCCTCTGTGGTATTCCTAGGGTACTTACCCCTCTCTTAGCTAGCTGGGGGAATCCATTATGGTGTATTTGTTTGTATGTATACATGTATATACACTTTTTTGATTTCTACTGTTTGGAATTTTCTACTTTTATACAAATTTAGCCTTCCTAGAGGGCACCTGGCATCTGGGGCAAGAAACACTGAGGAAAATGGCATCGGCTGATGCCTTTATACCCCAGGAGCTATGACGTCGGGTGAAGTGCGACATCAGCCGAGGCCAGACCCAGACTTTGGAATCCGGCCGACCGAAGGGCTGCCTGAGGCAGGACAACCCATATGTTATGACTGCAGATGCATACCTATCGGACATCTACATTTATGGTAGGTACAAAACTGTACTTTCTTCACTGTGGTCTTTTTTGTTTGGGGTGGGGACGGGATGTGGATTTCCAGTGAGATTAGTTTATGGTCAGATCTCACCAATGAGGGATATACTTCCGGTGTGGAGCATTTTGTCCCCATGTTTGTGATAATGAGATCTAGTATATTTTCTCCTCTCGTGGGAACAGTGACTAGCTGTTCCATGGCATTTGAATTTATGAACTCCAGGAACCGTTGGGCTAGAAAGTTAGGGCTTGAGTAATGTTCCCAGTCTATATTCGGGTAGTTGAAGTCACCCAATATGATGGTGTTTGGAGATACATTTATACCCTCCAGTGTCTTCAGGAAGGCTGTGTGTGGGGTTCCTGAGTTTGAGAGGGTGGCCTGTAGCATGCTACAATTTGTAGAGCAGTTTTGCCTATGGTTAGTTGCACCTGGATGGTTTCCGAAGCTTCGTGCGTTGCCACCAACCTGGAGGTGTGGGTATCCTTTATGAATATGGATACACCCCCTTCTTTTGTGGTGTGGTCCAGGTTTTGGGGCCAGAACGCATGATATGAGGTAAAACCTAATAGTGCCGGGGTGCTCTCAGGAGCCTTGAACCAGGTTTCAGTTACAGCACAGACATTGATGTTCTCCATACTGAGAAGGGCCTCGAGTGCGTGCATTTTGAGATTTAGACTTCTGGCATTGAGCAGCATTACCCTCAGTTTCTTCCCATTTTTGTTTTCTAGGGTGGTAGGTTTAGAATTTGAGCCTTTCCCAAAAAAGGCACTATGGGGGTGGCAAGAGCCTTAGCCAATATCTGGAATCCCAGGGGTTACAGGTGCAAGCCGTCCCTTGCGAAGCAGCGTGGCTTGTCAAGCATGTCATCCCAGACAGACACTGGATCCCCTTTGAATGACACCAGACATTAAGCCAATTGTTAAAGCTGATCATCTTGTCTCTATATTGTGGCATCATTCTTGGTGAAGGAAGGATACTGCTCAGGGTCAGGGTCATTCCTGCCTGGGCTACATAATCAGAGAGCTCCTCTATGTCTCTTTTCATGTAGTCCAGGGAGGTACGTCTCAGGTCGTTCACACCAGCATGGACAATGACTGTGTCATATTTGTACTTGCCGTGGAGTGACCCGAGTGCTTGTGTTATGTGGCGGATTCTAGCGCCCAATAGGCAGCTTACTGTGACCCTCTCCTTGTTCAGCCTGGTGAGTGGGATGTAAGTGTGTCTGACTATGGAGTCACCTATGACAAGTATGTTTGGTGTTGTATTTGGCCTTAAGGGCTCTGACTGCTTTGCACACTGATTTTGTGGTTTATGTGTTGCTTGTGGGGTGTCTTGAGGTAGCAGTTGTTTGGGTGTCTGCTTTGGAGGCCTCTGCTGTTTAGGTAAATTTTTACTCTGAGCCTCCGAGTATGTCTTTGTGTGTTTATGTGTTTGATTCAGTGGTGTGGTAGCATGTTTACTTCACTGCCTCATTCCTGAGGCAGTCCATTGGGGGAGGCACTTATCTCTGCACCCTCAGATTTCTCTCAGACTTGGCTAGCCATGATCAGGGTCTATTTATTAGTTTCCCCTCAAGTGTTTGGCAGTGCCCTATATTGACGCAGATACCTTGAGCTGACATTTTTCCTGTAAAATTATTCTTGAAATTTCACAGTACCTAGTTGCATGCAGAAAACCTAGTTTGCGGTGACGAGCACTGACCCTAGAGTTGCAACTTAGATGCTCCTGACATTACTTTATATTTTTCTAGCCATCTAATCAATAAAATGGGTCTGTTGCCATGTATATAAACTTGCCCATTATCTCTGTTACTAGCTTGGTGGATATAGGTATCCTGAGGCAATGCAGAAATTGCCTTATGTTTACTGGCAACCAGTTAATTCTCAACCTAATATCGTATGTGAGAGATGTATTTACACAATGTCGCTGAAGGCAAAGCTCTCACATAAAAGCACTCCTAATGTCAATCATGTTGTTAGTAGTACACATAATGCACCCGTCACACACAATTCAAAGCAGATACATAAACCCATATATTCTGAGGCACTTAAATGTTACTTTCCTAAAAGACCTCATAGAAAAAAGTACATATAAGTTACACTCAGCAGCTTTGAGTGCATTCTTTCAAAACAAGACACATCAACACATATAGCCACACCTCACAGAGCCATAAGGCAAGCCACCATACAATCCAACATATTCTGGTCATTGGAGAAGCAATTGTGAGACACACTGTCCCTCTCACTAGGCTGAGTGAAGAGAAAGTCAAGGTCAGTGCTTATTAGAGGCCAAGATCTGCCACATTATTTACGCACTCAGGTCATTAGACTACAAGTACCAGTATGACTCATAGTCCATGTGGGTGTAAATGACCTGAGACATACCTCCTTAGACTATATGAGGAGAGGTATCATGAAGCTCTTGGAGTATGTTTCCTAGGCTGGAATGAGCCCAACATTGAGCAACCTTTTACCTTCTGCAAGGTTTGATGCTGCAATACAAACAGAAAATGACTGAATGTAATAATTTGCTTAGTTTATGGTGTCATTCTAAGGGGGTGCAATATTTGTCGGCATGGATGGATATGGTCAGCAGATCACACTGCTTTGTCAAGGATGGTCTGCACCTCTCCCCTCTAGGCTTTTGAAAATTAGCTAAAATGTTGTCCTCCCCCGTAGTGCCTTTTTAGGCAGTGCCAAACTGAATATACTTCCAGTATAGTAAATCAAAATCAAGGAAATCTCAACATGTTATTGCTCAGTGCTAGGAGTGTAAACAAAATACTCCACTCCCTACCAGCTCTCCTCATCCTGAAGAATGCTAATGTCTGTGCAGTCAGTGAGACATGGTTTAAAGTCACGGAAAGCACACAGGCTATACAAGGCTATAATGCCTTCCACTTATTTAGACCAGCTATACACAGATCAGGACTAAAGGTGGAAGTGTAACGATTTACGTCAAAAATAAATATACCAAAAGGCTGGTCAGACAAGACAATGTATTTGAGCTTCTCCATATTCAAATCACCATAGACAAAATCCCATACTACTTCCTTGTTATAGGTCCTTCTGTATGACCCGGGAAGCCAATAACATGTATTTAAACTTATTGGAAATACTCGCTATCCATCCCAATACTATATTCATGGGCAGCTTTAATTACCCCACTATTAACCGGGATTCATATATGACACCAAGTGTACAGGCACAGAGATTCCTGGATTTTAACACAAACTCCCTGGACCAGATTGTCAGTACACCAACCAGGGGTGCAAACCTACTGGATCTGGTACTTAATAATATGAGAGAGTGCTACACACACCCCTAGTGTATTCTCTTCTGTGGTAAGGTCATACCACATAATGGTCTCTTGTGAACTAAAAACAAATCCTGAAACCTCCGCTAACCCTGGATTATTCAAGAACTACTCTAAGGCTAAGTTCCTACCATTAAGTGATAACCTGGCGAAATGTACAGCCCCCCTAAACCCTGAAAATACTGCTGCTTATGTGGAACTGTTCACAGAATTCCTGTACAAGCATGTTAGTAGCTGCATAGAGGCAGCTGTACCCACCAGGAAGAAGTACAGAACTAACTCAAAGAATAAGCCAAACTAGAAGAATTACATTAGTAGACTGTGTAACAGAAGGAAGAAAATCATGACAAAAATTAGGAGGTGCAGCACCCAGCAGGATAAACACACTTTCATCAAACTAAACTAACAACTCAGAGGACCAATAAGGTCTACCAAAGCCAAACTTAAGGTAAATTTGGCCTTCCAGGCCAAGGATAATGACAAGGCACTCTTTAGCTATGTCCACAACTTTAAAGGCTATGTACAATTGTGTGCATAGCTCGTTGTTAATGCAGCCATCTTTACTGAGCCAGAAGATATTGCAAACCTGTTGGCTGATTAATTCAGCTCCATCTTTAACCCTGTCTCCCTCTCAACCTTCTCTCAGGAAATACCATCAAATATAACTCCCCCCTGCTATCACTAGGGGACAGGTCCATAATGCTCTGTCTATGGCCAAGAACACTGCATCACTAGACTCGGACAATATCCCAGAATGCCTTTTAAATAGCGTGAAACATTACCTATCAGGCCATCTGGAATTGCTGTTTAACTGTAGCCTCCAAACAGGCTTCATGCCTCATGAATGAAAACAGCAATAGTCATCCCTCTGCACAGAGGTAGGCCATCTGCAGACCTTGGAAACTACAGACCCATAAGTTTCACTAGTCTTGTATGCAAAGCCATGGAAAGAATTATGGAAGTGATCGATAATGACATAGGAAACCTTCAGATAATGGACCCAACCCAATTTGGTTTCGTCAAAAGAAGGTCATGCCTACTCAACCTGGTGGACTTCTTTGAGAAGATCACCAAAGCAATAGATGAGAGCAAAATGGTTCACACTGACCTTGACCTGACAAAGGCATTTGACAGAATACCTCACTTGGTCATTGTTGACGGTCTCAGGAGGTTAGGTATAAACCCTTCTGTCACCCAGTGGATAGCCAGATGGCTCACAGACAGGAGTCAGGAAGTTAGAATTGGGGACTCCACCTCTACAAAGAGGCCAGTCACAAGTGGAGTTCCTCAGGGATCGGCCCTGGGACTGCTTCTTTTTGTCATTTACTTCTCAGAAGTCAAGGCCAGTGCCAATGGCCTCTGGCTGACTAAATTTGCAGATGATTGCAAATAAGGAGCAGACATAGAATCCCCCACCAACAAAAATGTTCTCCAGAAAGGGCTGACACAGACAAATAACTGGTGTCAGAGCCATGGACTAAAACTAAATGCCAAGAAATGCACAGTAGTATCCTTCAGGATGTCATCCTCCCCTGGTAACTATGATATTGACAACACGCCCCTAAGAGATGGCCCAGTAGTCAGGGACTTGTGGACACACATAGACAATAATCTAGCCTTTGACCATCACATGGCTACAGTAGAGATGAAATCATCTTTCTATGTTGTGCAACTTATAAACAAAGGTATGGGCATCTATGTCCAAGGAAGTCTTTGTTCCTATGTATTTAGAATTCATCAGCCCTACCATTGAGTACCCTACCATTGAGTACAGTGCCCCTTTGTTGTGTACCTAACCAGGCATATCCAACAACTGGAACATCCACAGAGGTTCCTCAATAAAATAATATAGTGTGTAAGTAGCACGCCCTGTGCAGACCACCTCAAGGCCCTGTCTCTGTATTCTCTCTCCTACATGCTGTTGAGGGGAGATCTATTGTTAGCGTATAAGACATTGTCATACTCACTCTGATGGATCTTCTGTATACCCACAAAATAAACATCAGAATTACCCATTTTAAAGACTTAAACCTTGCCTGTTATGTAAATAGGACCTGCAAGAGAGACGTGTATGCATCCCAGAGACCACCCCTTTTCTGGAACAGGCTCCCCATCCATTTGAATCAGAGTTCCTCCCTAACCCATTTCAAGTGTAAGTTGGACAGTTGGATAGAGAACAGGAAATTCATCCCTGGCTTGGCACCTGTGTCTCTAATGGACACAGGCAGCCTGTAAATGGTTCATCTCCCAGGCTTATTCTTGTAACTGTTTCATTTTGCAAGCCCTTAATTACACTTTTCAAGAGTACCAGAACTTGTCAATAGATTTGGAATGAATGGCTAGGCTTAAAAAGGCTCTTACCGTTGTTAGCCTAGTAAACACCTGTGAACTTAGTGCAGAAGATAATCACCGGAGGCTATGTTATTCCTTTATCTTCCCACGACAGATGAAAAGAGGGTCCCCGTTGTTCCACCCAGTCAGAGAGAATTAGCAGAAGCAGGAGGGTCAAAGCTGCTAGAAAAGCAAGTTATCCAGGAGATCCCACCAAACCAACAAGGATCAGGAGTCTATTCAAGATTCTTTTTGGTTCCAAAAAGGGCCATGGACCTCAGGCCCATTCTGACCTGAGTCACCTGAATCAGTTTATGAAACAAAGTTCCAGATGGTCACAGTGCAGTCCATTTTTTGTGGAATAATGACTGGATGTGCTCAAAAGACTTCAGGATGCTTTCTACCATGTAAAGATAGCAAGGCAATCCATGAGGTTTCTCCACTTTCAGCTTGGGGCCAGTCATTTCCGAGCACTGTCTTTTGGTCTCACCACAGCAGTAGTGGCAGCTTACCTAAGACTGTAAGGGTTCCAGGGTTCCCCTATCTAGATGACTTGCTCCTTGCCGCTTCCACTAGAGATGTGCTGATCCAATGCAGGGACTTCTTTCTCCAATTCTGTCCTTGCTTAGGGATTGTAGTAAATGTAAAGAAAAGCCAGCTGACAATGACAGAAAACAATAGAATTCACAGGGTGCCACTTGGACATTACATCCGAAATAGCCAACGTCCCAGAATCAAGAGTTCTATCCATTCTTTAAGCTTCTAAAGTCCTGTCTTTTTCCAATCCCCCAATAAAGCTAATTCTTTTACTACTGGGGTGAATGGCTGCATCAATTACACTGGTTCCACAAGCAGGATATTACATGAGAGTGCTGCAGTGACACTTCTGGTTCAGTGGTCACTGCTGCATTAACCTCTTTACTTTCCAATAGGACTTGCATCAGTATGCAGGCATTACATTCTGTGGTGGTTGGCCTCTTCTCTTGTCTCTTGGGGTCTACCGTTCACCTGTCCAACCCTGATGGCCATTGTGACCATTGATGCCACCTTTCTGGGGTGGGGGGAGATATTTCGAAGGGAAGCCAATCCAAAGCACATGATCCACATTAGAGGCCAATCTCCCCTTCAGTGTCTTGGAAATGAGGGCAATCCTCATAGCACTGCAGGGCTTTCAGGACTCTTTCCCTAAAGGTGTGATTTCCATCCAGACTAACAACAAGGCAGTAGTCTGATACATCACCAAGCAAGGGAGAAACCCGTCCGTACCCATTATGGTGGGAATGCATGACACTGTGGCAGTGGCCAATGTGTTCTCAATACCTTCTAGTGACTACATACATCCCTGGGAGTTCCAGTATCTTGGCAGAGAAACTGAGCAGATATGCTTCACAGGTCCCTCAATCTGTTGATTTTCATTTGTTGGGACCAACCATACTGCGACCTTTCTGGTTCCCACCTGAACATGAAATGCTGTAGTTACTTTGCCATGATCCCCTGAAAGGGACAGTCACTGAGGGATGCTTCAGTCCACAGTTTGCTCGCAGATCTCCTGTGTGTCTTTCCACCCTTTCCCCTAATAAACAAATTTTTACAGAAAGCCATCAGGTGCAAAGCAACATTGATTCTCATTTCCCCTTTCAGACACCATCAGTTTTGGCTCTGTTTCCTTTGGCCTTATCTAAAACACCCTGCTTGGATGCTGGATCCTCTTCCAGCCAGCCTCATCAGGGTCTGAAAGCCCTGATGTTAACCTAATGGTTTCTCCAGTTCCAGTGATGGCCATGGATGCCAGCCTTCCTGCTTCAGTTCATATTTTATTGTCTTCCCAGAAACATAGTACAAGAAAGGTTTACATAATTAAATGGAACATATTTGCTGTTTGGGCTTCTTCTAAAGGATTGGATCCCCTCTCAGCACCTCTCCCCTCTGTTTTGGATTTTCTAGTGGGTTTATTCCAAGAAAGTATCAGTTTCTCAACAGTTAAGGTTCAACTAGCAGCCATATCCAGTTTTCATGTTGGAGAAACCAGAATCCTATTTCATCTTGAAAACTGTCTAAGGCTTTCTTAAAAGGAACCTTTTTGCTCATACCCCCTATCAGGGATGCGGGCCTTCTTTGGGATATTACCTTGTTGCTACAGGCTTTAATGAAATCCTCTTTTGAGCCAGCAGCACTGGCAGATCTGAAGTTTCTGTCTTGGAAAACTATCTTCCAAGTGGCTATCACTTCTGCCAGAAAAATTTTGGAAATCCAAGTCTTGTTTTGGAAATCTCCCTATCTTCTTTTTCATAACAATAGGGTGTCCCTCCAAACTAATCAAAATTTTCTTCCCAAAGTGGCTTTGGAAGCTTCACTTAACTAGATGGTTAAGCTACTAGTTTTCTTTCCTTAATTTTTCTGAAAAAGTTGAACATATCTTACAACTGATGGATGTTATCAGTTGAGATTTTACCTACATCATCTTTTTTTTTCCTTTTCAAATGTTAAGTTGGGGTTAGATATCTTTAAAGGCATGCTGTCCAGGTGGCTCTCTGATTGTATTATCCTTTGTCTAGAAGTTAAAGAGATTGTCTCTTCCACACAAACCTAAGGCTTGTTCAGCTAGAGCCGTGGAAATGTCCACTGGGTATTTTGCTAGAATTCCTACAGACAAGATTTGTGCTTCAGCTTCCTGGTCTATTTTCATACCCTTTGGTTATCAGATAATAGAGTGGACCTGTCCAGGGCCTTGTCATATACTCAGCCTTGAGCTGACTTCTCACTCTTTTTACTAATTGGTATGATATTAGAATTGCTGGGAGTTGCTAGATAAAATATTAGATACAAATGGGCAAACTCGATCTGAGGTATTGTAGGGACAAGTGTGAATTATGGGTAGGGGGTTGACCCTGAGCCCTGGATCCAAAAGCTTGAAAAAAGGCACCAAGTTTGGATCCGATTGGATACAATAATCGATTAATTTAGCCAGATGGGTCAGGCGCTATGTTAAGTACATAACCTTTGTTTCAGTCCAGCTGGGAAAGGCACCCCAAAGGAACATTAGATTATGAATGTCGACACAGTTGCACAACTTGGAGCCAATAGATTCTTATTCTAGGAAAAGTTACAGTAAGGGATCTAGCGTTCTCAGCAGAGCTGTTGTGACAAACCCAGACTCTACTCTTGAAAGGGACTGTAAAGGGTTAGCCCTTACTTGGACTAGAAGGAGAGGGCTTGCTCCTACCACTTCTTGTTTCCTAAAGTAACAGATGATTTTGGTCTTATCTTGGGCCTTAGTGACGTCACTCAACACTTCCAGTGCATCAGATTCTGAATGGTGCCTCCCACCCTCCCAGGTAGTCATGCCCCTGCTGCCACAAGGCACCTGAATTAAGTCACTGGCCATGATGGATATCTATCTGCACATCCCTGTTTTTATTTTTTATATAGAAAATAGAACATTGTAACAATTGCCACATTTATACAGATTGCTTGATTTGATTTATAGTGATCTGTTGGTTTAAATTAATTTGGGATTTGATTTAAACTATTTAATTTGATCACACTATAGATATTCTATATAATGAAGTGATTTTACCCGAATTGCTATTCTGATGAAAGCCCATGTTCCAGGGATGAAAGTGCTTAATGTTTTTCACCCAGTAATCTCCCCACACTCTTCTCATTTTCTCCCATTTTTACCTCCAACATAAGAAAACTCTTAACTAAACTTAAACCCACAAAATTAGCAGTAGACAACTTCCCAAGTGAATTCCTACAAATTGCAGCTGACACCCTAGCCTACCCAGTATCAATCTTGATTAACCGATCTCTGTCAGAATGCTATGTCCCTACACTATGGAAAATATCACACATAATCCCCCTCCACAAAGGCGGCCGCTCCACAGAACTAACCAGCTACTGCCCCATAGCAATTCTGTCTCCACTCTCCAAAATACTAGAGAGATGCATTCACTCTCAAATCTCAGACTACCTCCTTACCAACAACCTCCTTTCTAATACTCAACATGGTTTCCAACCAAACCATAGCACCACAACTGCCTTACTCTCTTTTATTAACACTATCCTTCACCATAAAAACAGTGGCCATCTCTCCTCTGCTACTTTCCTAGACCCATCTAAAGCATTTGACATGGTCCCACACAAACAACTCATCTCTGTTCTCAGTAACCTATCATTCTCTCAATCCGTCACCAACTGGTTTCAGAGTTACCTGTCTGACCTCCAGCAATCTGTTGTATGGCAAAATGACATATCTCCCCAAGTACCTGTCTCTATTGGTGTTCCCCAAGGATCCATCCTTGGACCCCTACCCTTCTCTATTTTCACCAATAATCTAGCCTCTGCCACCAAACATGGCACACTCATACAATATGCAGATAACTCAACCATCATCTGCTCAGCCCAGTCCCTACCCGAACAGCAAAAGGTCACACAGAATGCATTTTCCTCTGCTGAAACTTGGCTATCCGATGCCCAGTTAATACTCAACCCAAACAAAACTAAACTCCTAATCTTCCATCCCACCAAACATACTCAAAACAACTCTCACTTTAACATCACAGCAAAAGACAACACCACTATCCACCCAAAAGATCACACCAAATTACTAGGAGTTGAAATAGACAACAATCTCAGATTTGACATTCACTTATCCATGACCATAAAAAAGTCCACAAAAAACTAGGAGCCTCATACAGAAATAAGCAACTCCTCACCAAAGCAGCTAGGATTTCAGTTGCAAATTCGCACCTTATCTCCACCCTGCTTTATGCCTCTCCAATATATACCAACCTAAGGCAATGCGATCTAAATAAACTCGAGACGTGCTACAACAAAATCGCCAAATTCGCCACCGGGACATCCAACCGCAGTCACCACGGTCTCTCACTTACTGAACTAGGCTGGCTAAAACTCCCTCACCTCCTTCAATGGTATCAACTCGCACTCGCCCACAAACTAGTAAACCATCCTCTAAAGGTCCCATCCCTCCAGAATCTACTCCAACCCTATCTCACTGCTAGACCACTACAATCCAGCAACAAAATCAATTACAGGTTACTAGAGCCAGTAATGCTGCTGGAGAAGGACTATTCTCCAGGGTTATAGCCAAATTATGGAACCCCCCCCCCCCATAATAACCTCTGTACCATCATGCACCCACTTCAAAGCTTTACTTAAAGCACACCTAAAAACATACTGGCTATGCCCTTGTAACTCTCCCTTCTAACTTCTCCCACTCCATCTACCCTCTACCTCTCTTCCACCCCGCAAACTACCTTTGATTACTGCAAGCTCTGATACTTCCATGCCTATCTACTACTTATGCGGCAGTAACCTCTTATTGTAACGATTGTTAATATCTACTGAATGCACTGTGTTCTTCATTTGTAACTATGTTTGTAATGTTTTAATTGCTAGGATTCTTCATCTGTAACTATGTCTGTAATATTTTAATTGTGGAACTTTTCTCCCCGGGTCGCCGCTGAAAATGGACGTGCGTCCAGTCGGACTTTCCCGGTCAACAAATGCAAATAAATAAATAAATGTAACAGCTTCTGGTATTATAAAGTGTGTTTGTATTCAGGGGAGTCCCATGTTTTGTGATCCTGTATACCTAATGTTCGGTATTTTTGGTTATTGTTTGTAGTCTAGATAGGGGATTTCTCCAGTTCGCTATGGGTGGACATCACTTTTAGTACAGACAGTCACCATTTGAATTGTTCCCCCTGCCCAAGTGGGAAAGGTTTTTTATTTCAGGATGTTCTTGGCTCCTCAAAAGGAGGACACTTGGAGACCTATTCTTGATCTGTCCCTGCTTCAACACTTTTCTCAGTGTCCCCTCTTTTTGGAATCTTACTCTTCAGACCCTTTTTTCCTCTTTTACTATCCCACGTTTTCTGGTGTCTTTGGAGCTGAAGGATGCTTACCTTCATATTCACCCTCTTTTCAGGAACTTTTTGCATTTCTCTGTTTCTTCCTTTCACTTTCATATCTCTGCTTTGGCCTTTGGCCCCTCTACTGCCCAAAGGATATTCACAAAATGCCTAGCTCCTGTGATTACTTTCTGCAGGCTCCAAGGCATTCAGATTTTCCTTGTCCAGATGACTTGTTGCTTCATATACCTTCTCCCAGTCGCCTGTTACATGATCTGGAGTTCACCATCTCTGTTCTTCAAAGTCTGGAGTTCACTATCAATTTCCAAAAGTCTGTCCTGACTCCCTGTCAGGATCATGTGTATCTGGGATGCAGGATTCAGAAAGTGCCAATGTTGACCTCTCTTCCTCCTCCAAAAGTTTTGTCATTGACGGCCTTTTTTCAGTCTCTTCTTCCTCTGACTGCCGTTCCAGTAAGAGAGTTTCTTCGGGCCCTGGGATTCATGGCCTCTTTTATTCTGATGCTCCCTCTTGCCAGATTGCATATGCAGAAGATTCAGTGGTGCTTTAAGTTAGTTTAGCTGTAGTATTGCCACCCTCTGGATTTCAGTGTACCTTACCCTCTTTGTCTAAAGAAGGAATTTGAGTCCTCCCAACCCAGGCCTGTCCTTTCACCCTCCAGTCCCTTTTCAAGAACTGTTCACTGATGTTGAAGAAATGTGGTGGGGGGCTTCGTGTGGTCATTTGAAAGTTCAGGATCTCTGGCCCCCCCATGAGAAGTCAGACCATATCATTATCAAAGAGATGAGAGCTCTGATTTTGACCATTCAAGCTTTTCACCCCAGGCCCCTTGAAGGTGTATACAGACAACACTACAGTGATGTGATATGTCAACAAGCAGGGAGGCACAAAATCTTACCTCCTCTGCAGGATGACTCTACAGGCTTGAGAGGTGGCTTCATTTGTCATTTAACTCTTCAGGCAGTATACATTCCTTCAGAGCACACTCTAGTGACATACTATCTGAGCAGGTCCAAAACACAGGCTCATAAATGGATGCTTCACAGGGATGTATTTCTGGACATTGTCCATTGATGAGGTATTTCGTGGGTAGGTATATTTGCCTCCCCACTAAACAGGCAGCTCCCTCTCTACTGTTCTAGAGTACCATGCCATCTAGCGTGGAAGACTGATGCCTTTTCTCTTCCTTGGAAGGGAATGTTTCTTTATGCTTTCCCACCTCTTCCTCTACTTCCAAAAGTCCTACAGAAGATTCAGCTATACTCCCCAAAAATTTTGCTAGCGTCTTCCTTTTGGCCAAGACAGCACTGGTTCCCCCTCTTAATGCATCTGGCCAGGATCAATCACTGCAAGTTACCTCACCAGTCGCACCTTCTGACACAGAACAAGGGGTCTCCTCCATCGTCACTTGTCCACTCTTCAACTGACACTGTGGGTGATGGGGTTTGATCCCTTTCAGGCACTTATTTTCTGAGAATGTGCTTAGGGTTTTACAGGAGGCAATGAAACCCTCAACCAGAAAATCTTATATGTCCAAATGGAAAAGTTTTTTTGTCTGGTGCCATTCTCGAAATCAGGACCCTTTTTCAGTGTGTGTGTGGTGGTGGTGGTGGGGGGGGGGGGTAAGTTGATCCTTTCTTATTTGTTTGAGTTGCTCCAGTCTGTCTTGGTTTCTTTTTCTGTGAAGGCTCATTTGTCAGAAATTTCTGCGTGTTTGCCTTTGAATCCTGCCTTGGCTTCTTGTTTTGAGGTCAAACAAATTCTTAAAAGTTTTCCTTTGTCTTAGGCCTCCAAGAAAACCTATTCCTCCTTGGGACCTTAATTTTGTTGTAGAAAAAATTGACTCGGGCTCTTTTTGAGCCTGCAGATTCTGCTTCTTTGCAACATTGTACCTGGAAGACTGTTTTGTTGCTGACTCTTACTCTTACTTCTGTTTGGAGGGTTTCTGAGCTCCAAACCCCAGTGGCCATTCCTCCTTTTTTGTTTTTTCACAGGGACAGGGTGTCCCTTCGTATTAATCCTTCTTTTATGCCCAAGGTAGTAAGTGAGTTGTCCTTGAATCAGTCAGTACAATTCCCTTCCTTTTTCTTCTGTCCTCAGTTTGCTAGTCAGAGGGTCCTGTGTACTTTACACTGGCACAGACAGCTCAGGTATTATTTGGAGAAAACTAAAAAGGCCATTTCTTTTGATCTACTTCTGTTAAAGCTCATTCCACTAAGGATATTCACTCTTCTGGTGCTTTCTTCAAAGGGTTGGGCACCAGTTCTATCTTTGAAGCTGCCTGCTACCCGGCCTTCAGTGCATACTTTTGCTAAGCATTATAAGTTGGATATAGTTTCTAGGGCCAGAGCAGGTTTTGCTTTCCAACTCCCACTCTGTTTCTTGAGCTTTTTATTCTCCCTATAGTAAAGAATGCTGCAGCAGTGATATAGAAGGACATAATATAGTTGTGTAAACTTTTGCCATAACAGTAGATGTCCTTCTCTTCACTGTTGCAATATTTGTTCTGTCCTTCTAACTCTCTCTTCTTTGTTCTGCTTTTTTGTTTTGGATTCCCTTCTGTCTGAGAGTCTCCTCTTTTTCTTATACATTTTCTCTCTCCAGTTGTGCATGGACTCCATTGTCCTATGGAGACTGTTCTGTAATGCGGCAAGTCAGTTCTGGGCAACTGCATCCGTGCATCACTTTTATGCCCTATGTTTTATGCTGGGAGCATAGGTATGATGTACGGTGCATACAAGATCATAAGGTGTTTGTATACTGGCCGAACCTTGGATTGCCCTGGGCAGAAGATCTCTATAATAAAGACTACTACTGTAGTGAAGAGAGGGACATCTACTGTTATGGTAAGATTTTATACAACTGCACTTTTTACCATAAAACAAATCAGTTATTTAAATCTTTTTTAGAAAGGAAGAAAAAACTTACCTGCACAGATCTTCATAAAATTTGCTGTATGGGCAACAGTCCACACATCCATTAAGTACTAATAATTAGCATCACATTCTAGCAGTAAGACAGGTTTTGGCACTGCTGTGCTGTAGGGTATCCTGCAACTGTCCATCTTTCAGGGTAACCAAGCACTGTTGGGATTCTGCTCAAATTTTTATAGTAGAGTTGCGGAAGGGTTGACATAATGGTTAAGGTGCCTACCTCACAGAGACAAGATACAAGACTTGATTCTCACCTTTGGGAAATTGAGTCTATATTATCTGAAAAAGATGTGTTCAGCGAACACGTCCTCATCGGCAAATAGCTAACGCTGAAATCAACGAAAGGCCACATCAGTGACTTTTTCTGCACTGTAGTGTGATCTCGGAGTTGGTATATTTAGTTAGGGGGTGTGGGGGTGAAGCCCCCCACTTTGTAGGGTTCAAAGGTTTGTGTGATGTTTAGTAGGCCAAGCGCTTTTTCCCCCTGGGAAAAAAGTTGGTGATGTGGCCTTTCGTTGATTTCAACATTCGCTGTTTATTTGCTGATGAAGCTGAACACGTCTTTCAGCAAGATAATATAGACTCAGGAAAGTGGCTTAAAATGGCCCATAAGGGCAGCTATCTTTGTACAAACCTATAAACAGTAGATATTTTAGGATAGAACACTATGAAAGCAAAAACCCCTCCCCCAAACACACACACACACGCGCACACACACACGCACACCGTTTAGGAACTTGTATATATGTTTAGTGTTGTGGTCTTAGAGTGCTAAAATTGCACAAGTTTCACGTGTTTTGATTATACAGAAGATGTTCTCAGCACTGGATCTTGCCTGCCATAGGAACACTTCACTGCTCATCCTGGCTTAAAAAATAGCAGATGAAGTGTGGTATATATTTTGAGTCTTGAGCTGTTCTCTTCAGCACCTTTTGAAGATGTGAGACCTGCTTTGATTCTTAAAGGGAACAAACCACTAATGGAAAAAAATCTAGCTGGATCATTGGAAAACAGAAGTTGGTTAAACCAAAATGTTAGGATTTACTGTCAAAGTGGCCTGTGCTTTAAGATCCTTTGTTAGGTAAGTATCTTACACAAATGTAATTTCTCCCATTGTACAAGACCAGGGTCCCATTTTGTATGGTCCCAAAATTTCTTCCCAGGTTGTATGGTCCCAAAATTTCTTCCCAGGTTAGTATGTAGAGTTTATTCTGAACCAGCTTGTCAATCTGTTTTCCAGACAGGTTAGGTAAAGAATAAGCAATCTTCAACACCATGGATGTTAAAAGAATGCTCAAATGGGTTTACTAGCAAATGGCCGATCGGACTCTGCGCGAGTCACAGTAGTCCGAATCGACCCATTTGGTAGAATCGGAAGAACGAATGCAAAAATGTAGAAATGTATAACAGCGAATGCAATACAGTATTTGCTGTTGTGACTTTCTACATTTTCATGCAGATCGCACTATAGCGGGGATCGGGAAATGTACTGTTTCCCTCAATGTAGTGCTATCTTGGAGTTTTTATATCTAAGTAGCAGGGGTTGTGGGGGCTGCAGGGGGGCTTGCCCCCCTGCAAACACATTCTTCACTGTGCGTTGCACAGTAATTCCATTTGCGGAAGTATGGTGAATGTTCGAATTTTGTCAAATTCGAACATTCACCACTTCCGTGTTCAGCTATTTTGTTCGCTGCAGTGGATTTCCGTTTATACGGTTCGTACAAATGATAATTCACTTGCACTGAGAATGATAAAATGATAGTAAATCCTCAGATGTATGTTTAACACAGCTTCTGTGTGCTGGATAAACAGGTATAAGAAGCTCTCTTGAACATCACTAATGTTTCACATACATGTTTCACAATGCTTTTTTGTGGCAGTTACAACTCTAATAAGTAAGGAGCATGGTTAACTCTTTGCATTTCCTTTTGCTGCAGATAAGAAGGTAAACCCTTTCTGTTTCAGTCAGTCTCTTTTCTACTTAATGTGTTTTTTAATTGCAGAATGCTTTAGAAGTGCTCTTGTTTAGGACAACTGTGCACTTACATTCACTAAACAATTTCATCTAGATGCACTTTCCAGAGCTAGGTAGAGTTTTGGAAAAGCCATTGCCAGTGATTTGTTTTCATAGTTACCTCCTGCTTTCCTAACAGAAATGTGTTAAATTTACTAAAAAGATGTAAGGTCTTGCTTAAGATGATGATTTCAGAGGTGTGTCTGGTAAGTGTGCATCCATATCGTTCTGCACTGATGACATCCAACCTGCCTTCCCTCAGGAGGATGATAGGACTTGAAACTGATACTCTTAGGCTGTTAGGGTTTTTTCTCTCGGGACTGTGTCATCATTTTGATTTGAACCCTGACAATGGAGAAATTCAACAATTCCTATAGTTCATTTTTTTGGCAGTAACATTGGAGAAGGCTGTCAATTGAAGTATTACTGAGACATAGTCAAGGAGCTTCGTCTGGTGGCAACGATTTTCAGAAGTAAGGACGTAGTAGTCTGAGTCCTTTCAGTTTTCTAGAAATGGTGGTAAGGTCTTGTGTAAATACCTTTATAGTAACTAATATACCTTAAGGGGCATCACATTTTGCAGGACATGGATACATGTTGGCTTCTCCACAATACTTGCTGTCTAAAGACTTATAGTCTTACTAGTCATCATTCTTTGACCTTCTTCTTCATCATGCCCTCACATTGTACACACATTAAAAACAAAATGCTCTTCTCAAAATGACGCCAGTGATTCTCTCATTGGCTCTGAGGACAAAGAGCCATGAAGGAAGGTTTTATAGAAGATATAAGGTAAGGTTTGAAATAGTTCATCTAATCCTTGTCCCTTTAGTCAGAAATGACAAGATTTCTAACAGACCCTCTAACTTAGATGTTGCTTAAATCAGGTGATGTGTTGTTGTCACTCTCGCCTTTATTCTTGCTGATGGGTCAGATCTGATGTTTTGGATCCGTCTCAGCCTTTAAAAAAGTTTGAGGACTTTAGCAAAGCTCGTGGGCACCCTTCCCTACCCAAAATGCATTTCCCCAACTTCCTCAGATCTCGTTTGCCGTGCTGCGAGAAGGATCTTCTAGCAAGCTCTGGGCTAAGTTATTTGATATCTTTTTGTCATTGCTTACCTCTTTCTGCTTTTCTGTGTTGTGGTAATTACTATTTTGTATACTTAGTGGAAGATGCCACCCTCGCGGCAGAGGAGGCCCGCAGAATCAGGGTTCCAGAGAATCCTCCTTTAGCAGACTGTTTCAGCGGTCCTGAAGGAGCACCCAACTGCTTTTCTCTGGAGGCAGTCAGGGGACCACTGTCGCTGCACCTAGAAACCTGGCGAGACATAACCAATGACAAATGGGTGCGGGGCATAATATCCAGGGGTTATAACATTCCCTTCTCTTCTCCCTCCCATAAACCAATCAGTTCCAGATGTTTCACCCAGTCAGAAGGAACAAGCAACATTAGAAATTTAAAAGTTACTCAGAAAGAGTCATCCAAGAAGTCCCCGCAGACCAGAGAGGATCTGGAACTTACTCAAGATTCTTTTTAGTCCCAAAGAAAACAGGAGACTGGAGACCAATCCTGGATCTCAGCAAACTACACACATCGGTGAAGAAAACCAAGTTCCAGATGGTGACACTGCAGTCAATACTTCCATTCCTAGAAAAAAGACAATTGGATGTGCTCTGTAGACCTTCAGGATGCGTACTACTATATCAAAATGGAAAGGTGATCCAGAAGGTTGTTGCACTTCCAGCTTGGAGCCAGTCATTTCCAGTTTTGAGCTCTGCCCTTTGGTCTCACTACAGCCCCCAGAGTGTTCACCAAATTCATGGCAGTACTGGCATCTCACCTGAGACGCATAGGATTCTGAGTGTTTCCGTATCTGGACAACTGGCTCATAGCCTTCCCGACCAGGTATCTACTGCCGCAAGCCAGGGATTATACCCTCCAACTTTGTTCCTCCCTAGGCATTACCATAAACTACAAGTCTGCTTTAGAGCCATCTCAGAACTTAAATTTTATAAGAGCAGACAACCATGATTATAGCAAGACTGCCTCACAACAGAGTGCACGATCTATGTTTACATATGTGAGGTTGTTAATCAAGAAAACCTGAGCCACTGCAAAACAAGTTCTAGAAGTACTGGGGAAGATGGCAGCAACTATTATGCTAATTCCTCTAGCTTGCCTACATATGAGGATACTTCAGTGGTTACTTTCCACACAGTAGTTGATTCTGCAATTCCAAATGTCCCACAAGTTTCCCATAACCAACACTTGCAAAAAAGATCTTGAGTGGTGGATTCATTCTCCTTCAATATGTCAAGACCATCCCTTTATTCCCCCGCAACCCCAGACCATGGTGACTACAGACGCTTCTCAGATAGGTGGGGGGGGGGGCATTATCTGGGGGGAAGACAGTCCAAGGCACCTGGCAGAAACATGAGGCTCACTTGCACATAAACATCCTAGAGATGAAAGCAGTACTTTTGGCATTGCAAGCATTTCCGAACACTCACTCTCTAGGAACGATAGCGATTCAGTCAGACAATATGTCAGTAGTCTGGTACATAAACAAGGAAGAACCAGATCTTATCTCCTTTGTCAAGTAGCACTAAGTGTTTGTCAATGGCAACATCTAACAACCACTTCCTGGTGGCAACACACATCCCGGGGAGATCCTTTGTGATTGCAGACAAGCTGAGCAGGGCCATATTATGGCCACACGAGTGGTCCCTCAATCAGAAAGTAGCTGAAGAGATTTTCCGAAAATGGGACAATCCTTGCTGCGACCTTTTTCCTTCTCCCACCAATGCCAAATGCAGCAACTACTTCGCCCTAATCCCTCCTATGGGGGAGTCACCAAGGCATGCACTTGTTCACAGTTTGTCTCCGGGACTTCTGTATGCTTTCCCTCCAATTCCCAAATTATTGCAGAAAGCAAGTTTGTTGCAGACCATGGTAATCCTGATCACCCCCTATTGACCTCGTCAGATCTGGTTTCCCTTCCTTCAGCGTCATCTTCTGGACAAACAGTGGATTCTGGACCCGGCTGTAGGTCTACTGACACATCCGTCCGGAATGGGACATCCCAACCTCCAAAACCAGAAAGTGACAGCTTGGCTGCTCCCATTCCCTTGATTGCCAGGTTTCCTCTTCTTTCCTCCCTGGTAAAACATATCTTGTTTTCCTCCCATAAACCCTCTACACGAAAATTATACGAGAGTAAATGGAATCGGTTCTTAATATGGGCAAGTGATAACCAGATAGATCCTTTTTCTTTGCCCATGCATTCTGTCTTAGAATTTCTATCAAAACTTTTTCATGAAGGTGTGGCAGCCTCCACTGTCAGAGTCCAGTCAGCAGCAATTTCAAATTTCCATGTGGGACAAAATGGTGCTGTGGTTATGTCTCACAGGCTTTGTAAAGCTTTATTGAAGGGCACTACATTGATAAGACCTCCATACAAAAATCCAGCTCCTCCCTGGGATCTGAACTTCATCTTGTCATATACTATCTGTCCTCCCTTTGAACTTTTGCCCACATGTGATTTTTAGTGGCTATTACTTCAAGTAGAAGAGTTTCAGAACTGGAAGCTTCGTCTGGTTTCTTTACACACTAATCCCTCCTTTCTTCCAAAGGTTAAAAGTTGTGTCGGAAAGTAACCTCACCCAATCTATTGAGCTGCCAGTTTTCTTCCCAAATTTCCAAAACAAGGAAGAATATTCCCTACATCTTCTAGATGTTCATAGACAGTTATGTTTTTAATTACACAGAACTTTAGAGTTTAGAAAATCAGATCATCTCTTTATTTCTTACTCTGACATTAGGAAAGGTCAGTCATTATCAAAAGTTACATTACCTAGATGGTTCACTCTTTGTATTTCCTACATTTACATCTCTAGGAATAGAGCCGTTCCATTCCCTATTAAAACTCATTCCACCAGGTCGGTAGCTACTTCTACAGCTTCCCAAACAAGGTTACCTTTAGGTAACATTTGTGGTGCAGCCACGTGGATGAAACCCCATACCTTTATTACTCATTACAAAGTGGATTTGGTGTCATGAGTAGAGCCTCTTTTGGTTCTATAGACCTGAGGAATGTACTCCCAGTGAGAATAAAGGCGTGTTTGACAACACATATTGAAGTTATGTACTTCCCATAATTTTCCATGTGTGTTGTCCATCTTGGCCTTTATTCTCACAACCCACCCTTCATGTCCCCTTCTAGATCTCCTGGGAGACCGAGTGGACATTGGATCTAAGGATCTGTATAGCCTCAGAAAGACTAACCTTCACCTTTAATAACCATAATTATTATATACATCACCTTCGTATAATCGTTTGCTGCCTTCCTTATAATTTCTGGTATGGCAAACAAGACCTGAGGAAGTTGTGAAAATGCATTATGGGTAAGGAAGGGTGCCCACAAGCTTTGCTGAAGTCCTCGAGCTTTTGTAAAGACAGATCTGACATATTAGATCTGAACCATCAGTGAGAATAAAGACTGAAATGGACAACACACGTGGAATGTTATGGTAAGTACATAATTTCTTTTTCTTTTTCAAAGCACTTATCTTCAGATACTAACAGTCCGAATATCTTTTTTTCCCCCTGGCATCAGTTTTTGGCAGAATTTGCAAGAGTTCCCCACAGCACCCTCCTGCATCAGTGTTCTTTATCTGGGAGGTACAGGGCATGTCTTTAAAGAGAAATATTTCGCCATGTGCCACATTTTCTCCAGTAATGTTTATGACGTATCAAAGGGTACAACATTATTATTGACTTAAAATGCTTTAGCTTCCTTTGTTTTTCCAGGGTTTTCTCACTGCATTTAGCTTCTGTTGTATGTTGGACATAAGTGTGTATTTATTTTTTTGTTGCAGATATGGTCAGAATATCACAATTCAGAACCACAGTCTCACCTGCATCTTTTGCTTTGAGCAAGATGTCATTCTGAAAAGTGCAGAGTTCTGCAGAGACTTAGGTTTTTTAACATTATATAATGTAAGATGATCAATAATCAACAGTGTGCACTCTGTGGCCACCGGTATTATCCCAGGAAATAACCATTTCTCCCCCAACTATCACTAAAGAACAGACCTCACTGCACTCTCCAAAGCTAAAAATACTGTATCAGTGGGTGCTGATAATATCCCAGGATGCCTTTTTTAATTTCTCCAAAATCTTTTGGCTTTCTAATGCCGTTATGGGAATGGACCCCATTCCTAAGTCAAAGTATGATTAAAGTTCATGAAATTAGTATTGTTTCAATCTTTGATGTCTGCCAGAAGTGTTGTTTGCAGCACCCATAGTGTGCTCAGTAATGACTCCTGCAATTTGTACGGGGTTACATGTATTGGTAACATATCTAAATATGATTGTAGATTCTTTTTTATAAGACCCATTGCTCTTGCTACTATTGGAACTGTCTGGGTATCTTTCTTCCACATTGCTCTAATTTCTGCGTGCAGATCCTTCTATTTTATGTCTTTGTGTCTCTCTGTACACAAGACACTGCAGTCACTGGGTGTGGCGATTGCAATGATCAGTGCCTTCTGTATAGCTTGAAACATGAACCAGCAGGCCCACTAGAATCTCTGTTCAACCACAGCCTTCAGACAGGCTTAATCCATAGAGGAATTGATGACTGCAACGGTCATCCCTGTACACAAAGGGGGGCCACTAACAGTTCCAGGGAACTGCAGACCCATATGTTTGAGTAGACTTGTATACAAGGCCATGATAAGACTTTTTGTGGACCTGATACAAAGACATAGGAAATTGGTGGACTTGTTTGAGAAGGTCACTACAGTCATGGATGAGGGCAAAACAGTGCGTACTTCGTACTTTGACCTGGCAAAGGCATTTGGCACAATATCCCATTCAGGTATTAGATAGACAATCTCATAGATTTAAGCATAAATCCCTATGTCACCCAATGGCTAGCCAAATGGTTTGTGGATAGGATGTAAGAGGTTAGGGTGGAGGAATCTATCTCCACCTAGGCCTGTTACTAGTGGTGTCCCACTGGGCTCAGTACTGGGACCTGTCCTGTTCAGAATATAGTTCTCTGAAGTCAAGGTAAATGTTCAGGGCCTGTGACTGACCTTATTTGTTGAAGACTGCAACCTGGGTGAAATTGCTGACTCCCCAAAAGATGTAGATAACATCCAGGAGGATGTGTCACAGGCAAATAACTGGTGCCAGAGCCATGACCTTAGGTCGACTGTAAAAAAAAATGTATAATTATATTCTTTGAGAAGATGACCATCCTTGCAAATTACAACATTGATAGCAGTCCCCTAAGATCAAACCCAGTGGTAAGAGACTAGGAATCTCAGGTTTGACAGTAACCTGAACTTTGATCACAATATGTCCATGGTTGTGAAACAATCCTTCTACATGGCACAACTTTATAAGTAAGAGCCATGGCATCCAGATCTAAAGAGATCATTGTCCCACTATACTCCGCTCTAATTAGACCAATAATGGAGTTCAAAGCACCCTTCAACATGTACCTGACCAGGCATTCGCAACAGGTGAAACAGCCACAGAAGTTCCTCACTAAAAGAATACAGAGTAGAAATAACATGTCCTGTACAGACTGCCTCAAAGCCATGTCCCTGTACTCCTCCTCCTACAGACTACTGAGGGGTGATCTGTGCCTATTGGGTGACTTCAACTACCCGAATATAGACTGGGAACATTACTCAAGCCCTAACTTTCTAGCCCAACGGTTCCTGGAGTTCATAAATTCAAATGCCATGGAACAGCTAGTCACTGTTCCCACGAGAGGAGAAAATATACTAGATCTCATTGTCACAAACATGGGGACAAAATGCTCCACACCGGAAGTATATCCCTCATTGGTGAGATCTGATCATAAACTAATCTCACTGGAAATCCACATCCCGCCCCCACCCCAAGCAAAAAAGACCATAGTGAAGAACTTCTCTAAAGCAAACTTCACACTACTCAAGACTGGTGTGGTATCCTTCAAGGCCCCTGAGCCAGAGGAAACCACAACCCAAGCTCGGAAGCCCTTACAAATGCCTTCTATGAACACCTCCAGGACTGCATGGATCAGGCAATCCCAAATAAAACCAAGACTCTTTCCACAAAGGGCCAACGTCCAGTCTGGTGGACCCCAGCCATTAACAAACTTTACAATAAGAGGATAAAGCTATTAGATGAAAGAAGAAAATCCATAAAAGGGAAGTCACCCTGATCATTATTAGTAAAAAAATACGAGCACTCATAAAATCAACTAAGGCCAATTTTGAGAGAAAAAATGCCATGGATTCAAAGGACAATCATAAGGCCTTTTTCAGCTATGTTAGGAACCTGGGTGGAAACTCCCAGATATGCTCAGAATTAGTCCAAAATGATACAAAAATCACTGAACCCACAGACATTGCCAACATACTGGCAGACAGGTTCAGTGCAAACTTCACCCCCCCCCCCTAAAGGAGAGATAACTATCCCAGCCGCGTGTAGACTCCCGGACACCTCAAACGCGCAGGTGAAAGCTGCTCTCTCTAAAGCTAAAACACAGCATCAATGGGACCGGATGGTGTCCCCGGCTGTGTGCTACACGAGCTAAATGAGGAATTAAACCCGCACATAAGGCAGCTGTTTAATCTCAGCCTTACCACAGGATACGTGCCCAAGGAGTGGCGACGGCAACTGTGGTCCCACTCCACAAAGGCGGTGCCTCTACGGACCCTGGTAATTACCGCCCCATAAGCTTAACAAGTCTAGTCTGCAAAGCTATGGAGAGGATCATAATGGAGCTCATAAACAAAGATATAGGGACTTGCAGACATTGGACCCGACCCAGTTTGGCTTTGTCAAGGGAAGATCATGCCTTTTGAACTTGGTTGACTTCTTGAAACAGTCACCAAGGCCATTGATGAGGGAAAGGCAGTCCATACAGCCTACCTTGACCTTGCAAGGCTTTCGACACAATACCCCACTCGGGTATTGTAGAAAAACTTACCAGCTTAAATGTAAACCCATATGTCACAAGATGGGTTGCAAACTGGCTTAAGGACAGAACCCACAGGGTTAGAGTTGCTGGCGCTGTGTCAGACTCCAAGCCGGTCACAAGTGGTGTCCCACAGGGCTCGGTCCTTGGCCCCTATTGTTTGGCATCTACTTCTCAGAAGTACAGGCCAACATGGGAGGACTTTGGCTGACAAAGTTTGCAGACGACTGCAAACTGGGCCATAGTGGAAAGTGCATCGGACACGGATATCCTTCAGAAGGGACTCACGGAAACAGATAGCTGGTGCCAGAGCCATGGCCTGAAGTTAAACGCCAAAAATGTATAGTCATACCCTTCGGGAAAAACAAGGTAACCCCAAGCTACCATATAGGTGGCAATCCACTAAGCACAGAAGAGGTTATCAGGGACCTGGGGACCCAGGTTGACAGTGGCCTTTCTTTTGACACTCACATTGCTAAAGTGGTTAGAAAGACCTTCTACATTGCCCACCTGATCATGAAGGGATTCACATCCAGATCTAGTGAGGTCATTGTTCCCCTGTACTCTTCACTTATCAGACCAATGATCGAGTACAATGCCCCATTCGGGATGTATCTCACCCGACATCTGCAGCAATTGGAGAGACCCCAAAAGTTCCTCACCAAAAGGATAAAGGGACTCCAAAATCTGTCATATGCTGCCAGATTGAAGAAACTCCAGCTCTATTCAGTCGCATACCGTCTGCTCAGAGGTGACATGTGCCTGACATACAAGGCCATGTCCAACCCGGAATTAATGGACATGCTCCACCACAAAAAATCCAAATCCACCAAAACCACTAGAGCAAGCGACTTAAACCTTAGCACGGATATAAATAGGACGTGCTGGAGGGATAGATTTATCACTCAGAGACTCCCTATGCTGTGGAATAAAATCCCGGTCCATGTGAGTCAGAGCACCTCGCTGACTCTGTTCAAGAGAAATCTAGACCTGTGGATGGGAGATCGTAGGTTTACCCCAGGAATCAACTCTGTGTCACTGCTGGACAGAGGCACAACAAACTAATGGGCACAGTATTTTTTCATATAAGGGGTGGCGTAAGCCACAATAATTTGGGCTAGGCTTATAAATGCCTTAGGGCAGATAGCCTAGTATAAACCTATGAACCTATGAACCTATGATGCACCTCTGATGGATCTGCTGCATATTTACAAAACAAACAATATAATTATCCAATCTAAGGATCTAAACATTGTCTGTGACATAAATTAAACATGCTGGAGGGGCAGGTATATGCGTCAGAGATTTCCCCTTCTCTGGAACAGACTCCCCATTCATGTGAAGCAGAGCTTTTCCCTAAGCCTATTCAAATGCAGTTTGGACCAGTGGATTACGAATTGCAAATTCACCACTGGCTTGTTGCCTCTGTTCCCTTATGGACAGGGCAGCTTGTAGATGCCTTAAGGCACAGGCATATACCAAAGCCATTTTAGTGTGTGGGCACTGATAATTGGGAAAATGGGGGTATGAAGGACTAGGCTTAAAAGGCTCTGTAGCCATTAGCTTAGTAACCTCCTATGAACCTATAAGAAATAAGTCCAGCTCAGAAACTCATTCTCTTTGTACCACAATCAATGGACCTAAAGTAAGAGACAAAGTGTAAAAATTCCGAACCTAATAATCTATTCTTATAAGTAACACAAAACTACTTCTGAGTATCCAAGCAATAGGTTCCATGCCTATGCACTGCTGACTTCCTAGAGAAAAAAAGGCATCAGAAACTACTGTGCATTCTGCTGGCATCAGCACATACATGCTTGATGCATGCACAATAGATGCTTGACAAGAGAAACATTGGAGGAGCGTTACAACTCATGTCCCACTGTCTCCAGAGATAGTCTGCACATTCAGTTAAGTTAAACATCTTCAGTCATGGTAGGTCTAGACACAGTACTTCAGTTTTTTTTTTTTTTTTGTGGCGTATATTTTTGAAGATCTCCTTTGGCCTGTTAGAGAAATGTCTAGACTCTGAGATGGCAGGGGGCTTACAGCACATACAGACACTAGAGTGTAGGATCTTAACAGAGTCACCCCATGCGGATGGTACCACTCATGTCTTTTTAAAACATCTTTATTAAACAGGACATTTTTAAAAGGCAACATCAGTAATGTAATAGAAAGCAAGATATAATAGCGTTTCATTGTAATTTTCATGCAGTCTGTATACACGCTTTCTCTTTAACAATTTTTGTTCACTCCAATGTTACATAAATTGATCAGTTTCTGCCATTCCTTAAACTTCACAACTTCATCTGAACCATTGTTCTACATGTATTGTTCCCAGAAATTCCATTTATTTCTATGCATTTTTCTCATTCCCCTTTCTAAGGCAACAAGATCTTTCACCTCTTCTCCCTGTCACCTTAGAAGTTCCCCAAGGCTCCATCCATGGTTCTCTTCTTTTTTCTGTTTTTACCAGCCAGCTCCACTCGGCTACACCCCAGGCCTCAGTGGTTCAACACGCTGATGACACTAACCTGATTTCCTCAGCTTCCTCCCTCAAATACCTCCATACCATTACTCAAGATTCCTTCTTATTCGCTGAATACTGGTTCACTAACTCCCAACTTATTCTAAATCCCAACAAAACAAAACTTCTCTTCTACCCAACCCGATACACCTCCCCATCCACAACCTTCAGTATCCTCTCTAAAAATAAAACTATTATCACCCCAACAAACTATACCGAATTACTAGGAGTGGAAATTGACAATAACCTGAAATTTGATATTCACATTGCCCAATCCATTAAAAAAGTTCACAAAAACACTAGGTCTCCTATATAGAAACAACAGATTTCTGACAACACAAAAGCCACCATTGCTAGAACCCACCTCCTCTCAATTCTCCTGTATGCCTCCCCAGTCTTAACCAACCTCCACAAGATGGCTCTAGCTAGACTCAAAGCCTGTTACAATAAAATCTCCCAGGTTTGCCATTAATGCCTCATACAAGTCACATCACTTAAGCTACTCAACTGGCTTGAACTCCCTCAACGTCTTCTCTTTAATCAACTTACCTTCACCCACAAAATATCCTATCAATCAGAAAAAAAGAACTGCACTCAAAGATATCATTCAGCCATATTCCTCCTCAAGACCCTTTCGCTCCAGCAACAAACCGCTTCTACACACCACCAAAGCTAACAATTCAGCAGGTGAATCACTTTTTTTTCCAACTACATCTTTAAACACTGGAATAATGTACCTAACTCACTAGTAACTAACTCCTCAACACTTCAATTTAAAAACTTCTACAAATGCACCTTACTAACAGCTGGCTCTGCACCTGCAACTCCCCTGGATAACCTATTCCTCCTCTTCAATCTATTATCATTACTCTTGCTGTACTAGCATGATCTACCACTAATGGCAGTTTCACTTTAACTGTACATAAGTAATTATGTGGATATATCCACTAAATGTAAACAAGTATTTTTATGTAAATTACTGTTGCTCTACTTATTGAGTCTGAAACCACTATCTGTTTCTCTATTGTGTGTATTTGTTACTCTTGGAGCTTTTCTCCCCAGGCCTCCGCAGAAAAAAGGACCTGTGTCCAGTCTGATTTTCCCGGTAAACAAGTGTAAAATAAATAATAAATAAATAAGGTCCTATTTCCAGTTATTTTATATGCTTTATAATATGCAGTGCTTCAGTCAAAGTTGGTTTACATTTTGATTTCCATATTCTACTAATTGCTTTTTGGCAGCCAATAGCGTTAAACTTAGTGATGCCTTACTGTATCTAGGCAATTCAGATCATGCAGCCCAGCTCAAAATAATTTCTTTAGCTACAACCATTTGCTCCGTTGTTGCTCCTCCAGCATTTCTGACAAAGTATGCAAAAAAACAAATGTCACCAAAAGCAATGCAGGATAAACCAAAGAGTAACGATTTTTTCTTTGAAGTACTCTCTAGGGAGAGAAGGTGAGTAATCTCTAATCAGCAGGTTGATTTACACTCTCCCAATGTGAAAACAGAAATTGAAAAAAGGGCAAGTGCAGTTGTCATTTTGGGTAAAATTCAGTTACTGGCTAGTAATTTCACTGCCTGGATGCCAGCAAAAAAAAAAAAAATTGTAGAACATGAGAGCAAATCATCCAGAAATAGAGAAGAAAAAACTCTAGCTAGAAAGAATCATGCAGCTGTTCAACAAAACTCTGTTCAAGTTTCAGCTTTGGTACAGGAGATGGCTTCCAGGAATGGAATTTAGAAGGAAAAAATCAAATGTACTCAGAAGTGCATAAAATAAATGAAATCGTCTTTGCCCATTCTGTGCCATCATTCCTTGGTAGGGAAGGCAATCTCTAGCTTCGACTTGGCCTCACCCACTCTTTTGTCTTTCTTTCCCTCCTTACTTATTTGCTCCCAACACATTAGTTCCTTTGCTAATTTTCTGCAATAAATTCTATAACCCTACTTGCAGTCATCCCTGTTGGCAAAATCTGCTTTCTCAGTTCCCGTTTTGGCTTAGTTTTTAGAATATTTTCTGCTTATGTCTGAATATAATATTCTTTGTGGTTATTCTCCTTAAGAACCTGCTTCCAGATTCCTAGTCTCTCCATATTTCTTGAACTCCACTCCCCCAGCATGTTCCATTATCATTCATTTTCACTTTGATTTATAACCTTCTGTTTAAGTTATATATGCGAGCCTTAACTACATAGCTCTGAAGTATTCCCTTTAAATCAGGTAATCCTAAATCAATTTGTTCAGTTGGGATAATCAGCTTATTCCACTTAACTCTTGCCGTCTTCCTCTCCCAAATAAATTCCTTCAACTCTATTAATTTTCATCAAAAATAACAACTCTGCTTGTTGATAAAAATATGCCTGGTCTATATATAAAATTAAAGGGACTAAAACATTTTCAGTGTTTGCATCTTACTACTTTATAGCTATAATCAGTAGCTTCCATCTTCTCAATTTTTGTGTTGTCTTCTGTTAGTCGCTTCACACACATATTAGCTGCCATAATAGAATCCTTTTTAAGAAATGCCCCTACATATTTCATCATATCATGCTTCCATAAACACAGACATTGTTGAACCAGTTCAAGTGTGAGTACATAATTTACTTCTGTAGCCTTTTTTTTCTGGATGTAAAATAAATGAATATAAAAGACTTCAAACTCAGAAGAAGGAACAAAACAGGTTTGTTATATTCCATAACACCAAAATATCCCATTACAGATTTATAAGTACAAAATAATAATTGCAAGTAAAGCTAAATTTAATGATTACCATGTAAGTTATACCCTTGAATCTGTGAGTCCCTTATTTTCTTTGCTAATGGTTCTAAATATAGAGCTGATTTGTTTTATTTTGTTTATCTTTTTTGACAGCTTTAGTCACACTAGGCTGGTGGCCTCTCTTCAGGAGAGAAGCAAGTTGGTATTTATCCTGCTAGGGGAAATGTGGCCAGTGCATTGGAAACTACCTCTGCCCTTTTCAGTAGGTAGTGTAGGAGCTTTTACATCCAGCATGGAACCTCAGTTTAACATTTCAGAAGTGAAGTACCCACTAATGCTGCAGTCCAGTGCCAACAGTGAAAATATAACCAACAGCCTTCTGGTTTTCCAGCACCAAAGATAAAGTATTCTACCTGTTGAGCCACGGACAATGATAAATAACAAAGGAGAAATAGGGTATCCCTGTCTTGTTCCACTGTTGTAACATAGCTTATTAGAGAGAAACCCTCTAACATAATTCTTGCCTCCCACCCTTCATATATCCTACTAATTAACACTGTTATTCTGTTAGGGGACATAAATGCTTCCATTGTCCTACTCTTAAAAACCCAGCTCATTCAAATGCTTTCTGTGCTTCAAAAGCCATAAACTGTGTCGGTATCTTCCAACATTCTGCTTCTGTCTGAATCATCATTGTTCTACTAATGTTGTCAAATGTTTTCCTCCCTTCCACCAAACCGCATTGATCCATATCTATCAACTTTGGCATCATCTTTGCCATTCCGTTGGCTAATATAGACATAAACACATTATAATTACAGTTTAAAATTGATCTATATGTAGCTGGGTCTGAAGGGTCTTTACCCTCTTTGATAATACACCACAGTTTTCTTCCAAGCCGCTGGTACTGCCCTCCTTATTAAAATATTGTAAAACAAAACCTTCTAGATCTTTATCACTTTCTTCCCTCCCAACTTCCAGACTTCCACAGGAATACCTTCTTTTCCTGGAGACTTCCCAAGCAAATGATTGTACTTCACCATTTTTATGTCATCCCTTTTCACTTTCGCTATTATTTCTTGAGACTTATCTTTCTCTAACCTTGGCATACTTAAGTCTTCCGTAAGTATTTCCATAGCTGCCTTTTCATTGCTTCCCCATTCCTCAGTTTTAATTGGATGTTCTCAGAATTTCCTAATGTGTCGATATGAATTATGGTTTTCTTGTCATAGGCTCCCTAAGTTTGGCAATAACCCTTTCTACTGCTCAGGTTGTGTGCTAAGAGACTTTGTGCTCTGTAGTTGTTAGAAACGGGATGCTTAACAGCATCCTTTGTAAAGACATGCATATTATCCAAATACTCCCTTATTTACTCTATCACTCAGCAGTTGCTTCTTTCTTGTTCTGTCACATTCTCCTTATTCTGCAATTCTTTGACCTTTGTCCCCTCCTCTAAATAATTTCTTTAACTTATTTCTCATATTGCTTTCTCTTTTATTTATACCATATTTAAACTCCATTTTCATTTTTTCCACCCCTTTACTATTCCTTCCAAAGAAGTTTATGTATTCCCTAATAAGTCTGAAATTGTTTCATCTTCCTGTTCTTTAAATCCTTTATTTGTAACAAGTAAATTGGAGAGTGATAGTGTCTCATTTGTACTTCATTGACCTGCATATTTGTCTTCATATTTGTTGATGCATGACATGGAATGGTTATTAGATGTATTTCAGAGCTTTCAACTAAATATGCATGCTGCTGTGCAATAGGATTTCTATCTAGTCTAGCCCAGTTATTGTACCTAGAACAATATGTAAATTCTGTCTGAGTAACTGCTACTGATATCATCCCAGATATTCTCATAAATTTCTTCAGAAAATTATTTTCTTTTGTTATATTTTTCATTCTGTATCCCCCCAATACATTTCCACTGTTGCAAATCCAGTTCTGTTCCCTACTGAAAGCTTATACTTTCTCCCAATATTCTCCTAAGCGCCATAATTGAAGTTTTAGTTTGAATATACATGCATGCCATTGTAATCCTCTTTCCCTGCCAGTAACCCCTTATTACCACAATTCTACCAATATTGCCTTTTTCATTTTCTGTCACTGTTGGAGCCTCTCTCCATTAATATTATTATCCCTTTCCTCTGTCCCTGATACTTTATTGAATATCCATTCTAAAATCCTTTTTTGCCAAATTCACGTGTTCATTTCTATACATACGCATCTCCTGTAACATTGCTGTTTCTGTCCTATACTACTTAATATAATTGAGCACTCTGTGCTCTTTTGTCTGTTATCTCCAGGGCCATTTACAGCCCATGTTAATATTGGTAAGGCAGCCATTCTGATAAAAAGCTATTACTTTCATATATTCTACATCACAGTTATTTTGAATATATGTTTTCAGCTTGTAATTTACATGCACATTGTAGTGCTTTACACGTCTCAGTTTTGCTTCTTGAATGGTTAATATTATCTCTTTCCTTGCAATTTACTACATTGCCCGTTTAAGCCTTATATCAGTCTTTTTGCTGTGTTCCACTCAATAGTCAGTGAGAGAGAGGGGTAAACAGCCCAAATGAATAACCCTCTTTCCTGTATCTGGTTTCTGTCTGTCTATTAGCGGGAAATACGGACAACTAAAAAGAACAAACTGATAAGTTTACAGGCATGCTCAATACCATTTTTTCTTTAGTTGAACTTGTAGTACTGCAAACATTCCCACATTAAAATATCAGTTCTTTATCATCCTAAATAACTTGGGAACTCTTTATTCATTTTTTCTTTATTATAGGATCACTGCTTGACCAATCCCCTATCACAGAGAATCAGAGGAGGGTATTCTGAGCTCTGGAAAGCTGTCAATGTGGATTTGTGCGCAGGCACAGAACACATATGCCACTGAGGCAGTATGAAATTTAAATATTTGCTGTTACAAGTTTGCAAGCCTTATGCAACTGTACTTTCCTTCACTTAATTTGTAAGTGCTTTTCCTTCACTGACAGTTCACCTTCGATCTCCCCAACAATGGTTCAGCCCAATTCTCAGTTGTTTTTTACCAGCTGATGTGCTGCCTTTTGTTTTTCCAGCATCTTATTTTGGAAAAAAAGGAAAGGTTTTTACTGTCATTCACTCTCCCTCTCAGATTTATTAGTGCTTGCAGGTGGCTTTGCAACAGGACCCCCTCCTCTCTGCTTATTTGGTTGTTGCTGGTTCAAATGCTTGATTCCTTCAATTGCCTAGTCAGCCTCCTTAAATGGCTTTGAGCCAACAGGGAAAACAATGAATATTGCAGGATACAGTCATTTAAAATCAAATGAGGCCAGAATGGACAAACAGAAGTATTACATAATCACTCAGATGTATTAATCAAGCTGCACAAGACAGAAATGGACATTAAGGATAGACTGACCGAAAAATAAGGCATTGCCAACACTCCCTAATAGTTGGAATACATTTGTTTTGTTTCTGTCTGGTATAAGATAAGCGGACATCATCTTAAAATACTCTGGTGTCTGTGACTTTCATCATCTTTCCCCTGTGCCAATATTTTAACCACATCTTCTTTTGTCAGTATACTTGTATCTTCAGAATTTGGCTGCTTTCTTAAAAGACTTTTCGGGACATAAGTGCAATGTGCCTTCTTTATTAATATGCCTACTGTGGGGCACCACTCCACTTATTAGTATTGGTCTTCATAAACCTTATGCAAAATGTTCTTTCCAGATTCTCTTGGATTGCTGTATGCATCAGATTGTCCTTCCTCCCTCTATCTTTTCCTCCTCTATAGTTTCCTCTGAGGATGCCTTATTTTTCTGTCAGTCTATCCTTAATGTCCATTTCTGTCTTTTGCAGCTTGATTAATACATGCGAGGGATTATGTAATACTTCTGTTTGTCCATTCTGGCTTCATTTGATTTTATTTGCTCATGTAGTGCCCCTCTTATTTTAAAAACTATGTGCATCTAAGAATTGTTCTCTGTAATATTGTTGGAACCTATATCTTGCATCTGCTCAATACTGTGGTGTTCTTCCCAATGAGTCTGTGTGCTATCCTTGTCCAGCACAACTTTCTACACTTTATTTCTTCACTCTATCTTTAGTTCTCCCATATTGTTTTTCATAATTGACATCTAAAAAGTAATCTTCAGCCAGGATCTGAATTTAAACCAAAGCAAATTATTTTGTTTTGTTTTTTTCTTAACAATTGTCAGTTTTCCTGCTGGGGTAGTTCCAGTATGTTTCTCAGTGGGTGGCTATCTAGGATGTACATATCTTTCTAAACAATGTCTGTCTGTGGTATAGATAGCTTGGTTACTAGGGTATGTCTGTACCCTTTGGAAGCATGCACATTTTTCGTGCCATATGGCTATAACTAATAAGAATACATGACTCCAAGAAATGTACTAAAATGTTTCTCCCTGGAGTAATTAAACACTGTTAATCCATTGCTGGACAGTAAATGTATCTTTGGCTGCCAAAAAACATCTACACTGATTCAAACCCTTTCTGGGGGGGCATTCACTTCTTAAAGTATGGGATGACCAGGGGCTTTCTGAAATCTTTGTGCATATTAATCAAATAATGGAAGTCTTAGGATTTTTGTACACTAAAAGCTTGCTAAGACCGCCTGTGATCCAGTTGGCTCCAATTGGCTTAGACCCTGATGGATCTTGGATCTGAGATGTCTGTACTGGACCCTGGGGGTCCTAGCTTGATTCCAGAACTGTCAGAGCCGTCCCTCCCCCTTGAAGCCTCAACACTAGACAGTTCAGCACTGGTATTAGCTTCAGGGCTGACTCGGACACATTTTCTGGACCAAACTGTGTTAGGGTCCATGGAACTTAATGGGGACATTTTTGGTCCTGTCTCGACTTCTTCTTACAAAGCCATCCAGAAAATGCTTTTTCAGTCTAGGGAGCAGCCTTCCATTCCCTGCTTGGAGAAATCTCTTCCCCAGAGGAGCTTTCTGGGACCTAATCTTATACATACTATCCCATCGGCATAGCCAGCCAGACATTTAAAGTCTTGAGACTTGTCCACATTGAAGTCTCACCATCAGCTTCAGAGTCCTTACCAGACTGCTCCATTGGGGAGGTTTGTCGGAAGCATTCATACAAGAGGAGGCATGTTGACTCCCCTCAGTAGTTTTTAACTGAGAACACTAATTTCATTGAAGGGGAGAGGTCCCCCAAAACCTCCTCCTTGAGGATGCCTCTTTAGATGAAATCTTGGAACTGCTTGGACAGAAAGGGGTAGTCCACTGAAGTCTCCTCCCAGGTAGAATCAGTATTTCTCAAGGTTTTTGGGGCTGGCCCGTCTACCTCTTGGGTGGTCTCTCCTGTGGGCGAGATGGTGGATTTGATCTCCAAGCGAGCATGGAAGGAGCTGGATGTAGCAGAACCTATCCTCTGGAAGACGGACAAGCTTTTGGTATCCTTTAAGGATCACCTATTTTGTAGCAAAGGTCACGCATTGAATTATTTGGTGATGACAACAGCCAGCAAGACTGAGCTAGCCAAGGAAAGCTCCACTGCCAGTCCCCCTAACAGAGAGTCCATTGTGTTGAACAGATTTGTGAAGCAGGTTTATGCTTTAGTGACCCCTGCTGTCCAGAAGCTGAATTATTTAGCTCATGTTGCTAGACAGCATGCCTGGGTGCACCTTTGCAACTTTGTGGAGCACTGTAAAATGTCTTTAATCAATGCCTCCTATGATAGTTCCACCCTTTTTGGACCTAAAGAAAAAGATACAATGTCCAGAAGTGAGCAAGACTGTAAAACCTTGTCTGTCTTAAGGATTTGGTCTTTCAACCCTCCCCCCACCAACCTTCTCTAGAAATCAGAGGGGAGGGAGAATCTGTGGTTCTGCAAATCCCAAAGTTTTGTTCCCGACACTTAGGGTGTCACTTAGTCACCACTCCCCCAAGGTAGAGGGGGAAAAGTAATTTTGGACATCACCACCGCAGTAGAGGTGGCCTGCAAAATCAAGACTTTTGGGGTCCCTTCTCCGATAGGCCTTTTGAGCACCCCTGAACAGTTGCTTGACTGCTGCACTCTGGAGACAGTTTGGGGGGCACTTATCCCTGAATCCCACGGCCTTGACATCCAGCACTTAAGATACTTGGGTGCAGAAGACTATAGCCAGAGGTTACACACCTTACTTTCTCATCTCCCTCATTCTGTGAAATTACTCAATTTGCCATCCTCTCAACAAAGTACAGCAGCCATAGAGGTAAGAAAACCTGCTAGACAAGCAAGTAATCCAAGAGATCCAACCAGGCCAGCAAAGATCTGGAATTTTCTCAAGGTTCATTTTGGTGCCAAAGAAAATCAGAAGCCTAAGGCCTATTTTGTATCTCTGTCACTTGAACCAATATGTGAAACGGAGGTGATTTTGGATTGTCACAATACAGTCCATCCTACCGTTATTTTTTTTTTCAAACATCTTTATTAAATTTACACACATGACAAAGACAATCTTACATTTACATAAATGAAAAATACAAAATTATATCACTTTAGTTGAAAACAGTTTACATCACAGACACCATTAAAACAACTGCAGTTGTAAACACAGTGGCGGCTGGTAACTTCAAATCAAAGGGGGGCTGCAGGAGACAACTGAATGGGTGGGGCCAATGGGAAGAGGTGTGGCCAACTAGAAAGGGGTGGGGCTATGCTCAAAATCAACAACTGGAACTTTAATTAAATACGCTGCCCTGGGTGCCAAACAGTCATTACAAGAGTCCAATCAAGACAAAATGAAGCATAGAAGAAAAAAATATTTAAATGCATTGGCTACATGACAGCTTACTTAATATCTAGATGGAAACGAAAAGGTTGTGAGGCATGAAAAAATAAATTACTTTTTAAATACACTACTGGAATACTAGTCAAAATCAAGTATAAAAACAAGCTTCTCCTTGCACTGCAGTTCTAATTATAACTTATATTCAGCTTTATAAAAGTACCAAGTAACATGCTTTAAGTAAAAATCTCTGTGATACTCCCACTTGTAAAAATGTTTCTTATCCAAAAAAGACATGCTGCCTGACAACTATCTACTTGTTTCATGGGGAAAACATGATCAAAGTAAAAAATGAACAGCAAACAAGAAACACGCTCAAGATAAATTGCTTAAAGGATTACTGCACAGGTTATGGACCACACATGATAGATTGGCATTCTGTTTAGTTTACGGGTAAAGCCTGCAAAGATGACTGCAAATCTCCAACAAATGTAATGAGCTTCTGAAAATACTGTAATCCTGTCCTTTATTACAAATACTGTCATATGCATTTCAGTACCTAAGGCTTGTACATTATCTAGTTATGTAAATATTCTCTGTATGGCAACAACAAATAATTACCAACACTAAAAGCCTTTTTAACAGTATGCTTATTAAAGGTTACTTGCATCTTACAATCTCAGACAAGCTTACCCGATGGTCATTAAAGCATTGCTACTTAAACACAAAGCAACAGGCACTGTGACAGCATGCATTTTCTGAATAATAAGAAGCATAAATCAACAGTATAAAAATATGAAAGAAAACCAGAACATTCTGCAAAATCAAGGACAGATGGAAAGCCACTGTTGTACTTGTGTCTACTTTGGATGGGGAATACTCTGCACACTTACACTGCATAACTGCTCCTTGCCTTACTTGGACACACCCAGAGTCACTACATGGGGGGAGTGGGGTGCAACAAGTATGTCACAATTTGAAATGTCTCTGGCTGATGGTGATGGCTCTGACACTCATACCTCTCAACCTCAGAGCAAGAAATCTGGACAAAGCCATACACAGAAGTGGGACACAGGCCCAAAATTAAGGAACATCTTTAAATATTGCTCTTATTAACTTAGAAAGATAATAGAATAGTAGTAGGTCTTGCATTAGTATGAAATTTCTGAAGGGTATGAAACCTGAAACTCAAATGTCTGCAATTATTTTCTAACTTCAGTCTTTAATGATTTACCACTAATTTGGCAGAAAACCACAATTTTATGAAAAACAGACCAAAAATGTGATGCAAAAATATAAAATTGCCACACAATACAGCTGGGAACCTGTCAAAGAAGGGACACTTTTTAAATATTAGTACTGTTAATTTGAGCAGCTGACAAAATAAGAGCGTCTGCATGCATTTCTGAAATAAAAGTAATCTATAACTCTGATCATTACAGTTGTTTATAATTGTAAACCCTTCATGTTTCCTTGCAAAAGTGCCATTTTGTGGAGGGGTTATTAGGGGGAGAGCAACATTTTGAGCCAAAATTGGGGACAGTTGAGAGGTTTGGATATTCCTAATTCCATAAAGCGATTTGTTTGCACGTACCTCTCAACCACTTAATGCAGGAAATCTGGACAAGGCCAAATAAATATATTGGGAGAACATACAGACAGTACTAAAACTTGCTCTTGTATAAACTTAAGACAGTTGATAGAATAACAGGTCTTGCTTTAGCATGCATTTTTCTGAAGGTTATAACGTCTGAAACTCAATGTCTGTCATTATTTAGTGACGTCATTCCTAAATGATTTGCCAGAAAAAACACACATTTTATGAGGAACAAACCAAAAATAAGTAGCAAAAATCTATTCATTCTGCAAAAATCTGGACAGTTGAGAGCTATAGTTCAGCCGGGGCTGTCTGAGTTTGCTGCCCTTCCCCCCTCACAAAATCATGGTCGAATGGAGCCTCCCCCTGCAGCCATTCCAATGTCCCATCCCTTGGTTATTTCGCTCCATTTACCATAAACACTGTAATGTGCATACTGTTTTACTTTTGCGATGATTTGGATTTCATTTGAAAGTTTTATTTTGCATTTTACAGCACAAACCCTAATAGATATCTGCTAAACAAAGCAATGCAGTCTCACAATGAAAAAAGACTTAGCATTAAAACTTGTCTGCCCTTGAAACTCACATTCATTGAAACAGCATTGAAACCCACATTCAAAGAAAATACATTTTGCCAGTGGCAGATACAGATAAAGATTAACTTTGGGCTGTTCTTGAACCATAGGCCCCTTGAACATGAAACATACACATGCTCTTTGATACACCCTCCTGAGTGTATTAAATTATATTCCTTGTACAATACAGTACAGTTGTTACAGGGCACTTTAAATTTATTGTTTTAAACATTTTTCCAGTAAACAATGAAACAAAATGCATGCACCAATAATGACAAAACTGCCCAATTCAGAACATTTCCATCATAAAAGTCTACTCAAACATACATTTCCATCATAAAAGTCTATTCAAACTTCTACAGTCCACCAGTATCAGTAAATATGCATAATTTCTGAAGAACTAAAAGTCATCTAAATTCCACATTAAAGAAATCTGTAACTAACGAAGAGGTTGCTGCTAGCAAACAACTTTATATGTCATTGTTTCATCTACTAATAAAATGGTTGTTGCCCTTGAGGAATAAATTGCCCATATTGCATTAAAAAAATAAGCTAGTAATATCGCAGTAGGGAATGGATGGCAAACTGATAACAGGTTCATAGTTACTAGGTATCTTCGCCAATGAGGACTGCAGCATCCACCCCATTTACAACACAGTACAGTATCAGCAATGCATCTACCTACTGAGGGAGTAGAACCCACAGCCTTCTGCATCAAAAGCAAGTACACTTGACCTGTTGTGCTATTAACAGTGCAAGTAGACTCACAATAAGCAGTACTAAACTTTTGTTCCCCTGCAGCTCTCAGCTTCTTGTAAAATTTATTTGACACTCCACTGTATCTCTGAACTTTGCAGCACAAGAAATCTGGAAAAAAGCCAAAATTTACTGGGGGGACAAAACCCTAAAAAACAAGGACACATTTAAACATTGCTTGTATAATGTTGGAAAGTTGCTACAATAAAATGCTGTGTTACCAACATACATTTCACTGTCAAGTCTTGAACCCAGGAGAACCCTGTGCAAAACAGTCAGAGCAACATACCACTATGCCAAATCAGCTGTTTAGTGAAAGAGAGAAAACCGAAACTTAAATGATTACCATTTAGTGAATTCAGTTCTCACCATAGCTGTCAACCTCAGCACAAAACACCTGAACAAAGCCAATAATGGGGGAATACAGCCCCAAAACATATTTAGTGAATTCAGTTCTCACCATACCTCTCAACCTCTTAGCAGAAAACACATGGACAAAGCCAATAATGGGGGAATACAGCCTCCAAACATATTCAGTGAATTCAGTCCTCACCATAGCTCTCAACCTTAGCACAAAAAAACCTGGATGAAGCCAATAATGGGGGAATACAGTCCCAAAAATAAGAACAAATTTCAAATATCCATGTTATAAACTTAGATAATTGCTAGAATAAAATGTCATGTACTTTCTGAAGAATATGAAGTTTGAAATTCAAATGCCTGTTATTTTTATTTAGCATTTGTTAACCAGGAAAGTCCGACTTGGAACAAGCGCCAATTTTCAGCAGAGCAGGGAGAAACACTGACATGCAGACTCCACACAGAAAGCACCCCAGCCAAGAATCAAACCAGAGAACCTGTAGCTGTCAGGCAAGAATGCTACCAGTGCACCACTGACTTTGCCAGGAACAACAAACATACAGAAACCACAGATTTTATGAGGAACAGAACAAATATGATGCAAAAATCTGCAATTTATTTTACAAATGGTGGTGGGTAGGGAATTCAGGCCCTTACTACCTGCACCCAAGGTACATGGGTCAAGCCTGAGTATTCTCTACCCACCACCATGTGTTCTCTCTAGCCACCAGTATATAGCAACTGGGGCATTACACACACACACACAAACACACCTCCATAGATCAAACTCTGTAGCACCCTATCTCCATAGGTAGCAGCAGATCCAAATCTGTTCCTGTAGCAGCCTGCGCAAGCTGTTTCCCCGCAAGATGTCATGAGAGTAGGCTGGAGCCTCCAGCCTGCGGGCAATGCAGTCTGGTGTCCTTCCGGTCATCACTGCACAGACTTCTGGGCTGGCAGGGTGGAGATCCCTTTCTTCCCTATCCGGACTGCCTAACAAAGCAGTCTGGAGTCCTGAGTACCAGGAACTCCAATCATGCATGCATGGAGTTCCGGGACTCGTGATTTTTTTTTTTCTTTTTTCTTTCTACAGGTGGGGGTACTCTTTTTAATTTTTATTCTTTTCTTTTTTCTTTCTACAGGTGGGGTGAGGCTGCAGTCCTATAGCATGAGCCGCCCCTGCACCTAAACCTGGACCGAAGCACTAAAGGAGGTGTGGTCCAAAGCCCCAAAGGCAGTGGTGTATCCATCTTCATAAAGGATAGTCACACCTCCAGACTGGTTGCCCAACATAATACATCAGAGATACTACAGGTACAACTAACACTGGATAAAACAGCAATCTAAGTTGTAGCCTGCTATAGAGCCCCCACAATGTCCCAAGACTCCCACTCCACATTCTTGAACACTCTGGAAAGCATTAAAGTTCAATCTAATACCCTTCTACTGGGAGACTTTAACTACCCCTCCATTAGCTGGGAAAATTACTCCTGTTTCAACTCATTTGCCAAATGATTTCTGGAACTTCAAGACATCCATGCAAATGGGGAATGGATGTAAGGCTGCTGAATCACACACCAAGGCGCTGTATGAGCATTTACACAAATGCATGGATCAAGGCCATACCAAACAGAACCAAGATCCTGTCCTATAAAAAAGGAAGCCAATCTGGTGGTCTCCTGCCATTAACAAACTCTACAACAGAAGGAAAAAACTGTTGCAGAAAAGGGTAAAGTCCCAAGACTGGAAAAAATTCCTTGTAAGTCTCAGCAAAAAACTGAGATCCCTCATCAAATCCTCCAAAGCTAGCTATGAAAACAAAATTGCAACAGATGCTAAAGATAACCGCAAGGCATTCTTTAGTTATGTCAAGAATCTGCATAATAATACGCAGAGGTACTCTCAGCTACTGCACAACGGCACCACATATACTGAACCAACTGTTATTGCTAATATCTTGGCCGACAGGTTTAGTGCAAACTTTGCCCCCCCTCACCTCCAAAGGGCACATCCCAATAACCGAGGAATGCCAAATCCCTAATATCATGGCTGCACAGGTAGAAGCCACACTATCCAAAGCCATAAATACAGCTATATTGTGCTTTTTCTGTTTTGCCTCCCCCACTCCATCTCTCTGACTTTTTTTTTTTGCTTATACATTCCTTTTTCCTTTTTGATTTGCTTCACTCCCATTTATTTTCTTTTTTTTTTCTTTTTTTTTTTTTTTAAAGATTCAAATCCCTCAAGTGAAGACTAGGAATGTACCTCCAAGGCTAGAAATAGATCACCCTCTGCCCATTCAGGGATGTTCTCGCAGGGTCAGAGTGGAGGCATCAGTCCTGCAGGCACTCTAGCATGTGGCAGCCTAGCAGGCCTCACAGAAAGGGGGCTTCAGGGTTTGGTTGAGGCCATACTGGTAGAGGTAGTGGATGGGAAAAATTTGCCTTTTTCAGCATGTAGAAGATGCACTGTCCCAGCTGATGCCAACCACCGTACCAACACAGGCCCCTACCTGCTCAACACTGAGGCCTTCACTGCAACAACATCTGACAGTGGATGTGGTTGGGGCTCTGTAGCGGGATTCCAGCTGGCACTTCTTCAGCCCTTCCTCCCTTCCACTTTCTCCTTCATCTTCTTCCCTATATCCCACCCATACTACCCTCTTATAAAAAAAAAGGGGGGGGGATAGGGGGTCTACTCCTCAACAAAAACATGGTGCCCATCATCTCCCACCTCTTCCATTACAAACCCACCTGATGTTTCCCCTGTGTGTTCCCTTTTGTTTTGTCTCCCCCTTTTTCATTATTTCCTATCACCCCCTTTTTATTGTTTAATGAAACCATTAGGATTTCCACAAAAAAGGTCACTCCTATATAAAAAATATTAACCAGTTTGCTTTCTTAAAAATCAGTCCTGGCTGATGAACGCTCTGTAGCTTTCCTAAAACCCTTTCAGGATGACTTTGGTCAGCCCCCTCGCGATATACGGAAAAATGTTTAACAGCTTAGGATTTTGCAAAGTAATCCACGAGTTCATAAAGCCAAGCTTTAAATAACTTACTTGTATGCAAAAAAAAAAAATGTTTTAAAAATACTTCGTCTTTTCATATTAATCACAACTGCCTTTCTCTGACCTTATTTGCATATCCATATAGCCCTGATATTCACCCATACCAGTAGCAAAGGAATTTCGAAATCCCGGACTGTAAGTGCAAAAGCCAGCGTGGTCGCAGTCATTGGGTGCGAAACGCACTCAGCCCTGGTATATTCACCACGTTATAAAAGTGCCCCATTACAGGTGCAAAATGATTAACAAAAACTGTCAGTCTGACTCCATTATTGGAACTTTAATCTATAGTAAATAATTGTAACTGCTAGTAGTGGAGACCAACAAAAAGCAAATAAATTACTGAATGTATTGATTCAGAATTTCTGATTAGTGTTCGTGTGTGCGGTTCTTTATTTATACTGATTATCCCACAAATGTCTGCGTGCATGTGCTTCCATTCTGATGGAAGTATGCACACCATGCTGCAAGGATTATCAGAGCTATGAGTCCTGCTGTGCAAAATAAACAATAACAGTAGGAAATGGTTTCGTCCCTGTTTTAAGCTTGGTCTGTCTACACACACACACACACACACACACACACACACACACACACACACACACACACATACACACACACACACAAATCCCTGTCCACACACTTACCTGTAGTAAATCCAAATCCCTGTCCGCAAAACCACTATAAATCCTGTGAAACGCATCTTCCCTGACGAGACTGCAGCAAACTCCACCATAAATCCTATGAAAACCCGCGCAAATCCGACCCTGCCCGTCGCAAGATCTTCCCCTGCATCAAACTCCAATCCAGACCCTGCCCGTCGTGAGATCCTTCCCCTGACGAACCCCTGACTGCTGACATTGCAGTCCGACCCCGATGCATTTTCCCAGCGAGTTCCAGGACAGTCTATGTAGTTTAAAACTGCATAGACTTCTGGGAACGCCATTCTATATTGTTTCCCAATCAGGACTGCTGCTGAGACAATCTGAGAATGCTCCAGACCGTCTCAGCAGCAGTCCGGACTAGTGCGCATGCACGAAAGTCCACGATTTTGTTAAATTTTTTCTTCTTTTTATTTCTTTATTTTTTCTTTTTATTTCTTTATTTTATAGTTGAGGGGGCTGCAGTCCGGCAGTCCAATAGCACGGGCCGCCCCTGTGTAAACATTATACATCACTTATAGGTTCATAGGTTGGTACTAGGCTATCAGCCCTAGGGCCTATACAAGACTAGCCATAACAATTCCCTGGCTATTTCTTCCCACATTATTTACTTTCCTGGACCCCTGTCTAGCAGGGCGACTGATGTGATCCCTGGGGTGAATTTCCTTTCTCCCATCCAATCGTCAAGGTTCCTCTTGAAGAGGTCCAAAGAGGCACTCTGCTTGACATGTATGGGCAATCTATTCCAGAGTCTGGGAAGTCTCTGGGCCAGGAACCTATCCCTCCAACATGTTTTGTTTATTGTGATGACAAGGTTTAGATCCCTGGAGCGTGTAGCTCTGAGGGATTGGGATTTCTTTAAGTGTAGCATGTCCAACAGCTCTGGGTTTGACATGGCCTTGTATGTTAAGCAGAGATAGCCTCTGAGTAGACGATATGCGACAGAGTATAGCTGGAGTTTTTTAAGGCGGTCAGCGTAGGGCATCTGCTTTAGGCCTGTGATTCTTTTAGTGAGGTATTTCTGAGGCCTTTCCAGTTGTTGCAGGTGTCTTGAGAGGTACATACCAAATGGGGCGTTGTATTCTATAATGGGTCTAATGAGGGTTGAGTACAGTGGGACAATGACCTCCTCTTTTCTGGATGAAAAGCCCTTCGTGATGAGGTGTGCCACATAGAAGGATTATAAACCATCCAGTCACTGTCAGTTAAGCATTATATGGCTCATTCAAATTCTGCCTCTTAAATCTCGTTCCTGGTCTGTATATATTGTTCCCACTATTCCCATTTTTCCTATGTAGCTTGCTCTTTCCTTTTTCTAAAGATCCCAATTCCAGTTGTTTTATCTCAGTTACTATATTCACTATTTCTAGTAAAGTTGGTGTAGACCTTGATTTTCATTTTCTAGTAATTGCTTTTTGGCAGCCATCATAATTAGACTCAGTAAGGCTTTACTATGTCTAGGCAATTTCGATTTTGTAGCATAACTCAAAAAAATCATCTCCTCAGTCAGTCCAATCTGCTCACCCAGCAGCTCTGACAGAGCAGTCTGCAGGGAATCTCAAAAGTGTGCCAGCTCATCACACTCCCAAAAATATGTTCCCAGCCACCTCTTTCTTGCCCGTCACACCTCCAACAATTGATATCCACCTGTGGAAAAATTCTTTGGAATCTACTTGGGTTATAAAAATACCTATGTAAACACTTCCAGACAAAGATCCTAAATCTTCTAGACTTTGTTGCATATTTGGGAGATATACATATACCCCCATTATCTCTCTGTAAATTGCTTATCCACTCTCTTCCCAGTCCTTTCTAAGCTCCTCTGATTGATTCTTATAATTATCAAGCAATATTTTATATGCCTTACTAATTATTCCTTTTTTAACAGCAGCTTGTTCTAGATTCTATTAAAAACTCTACCAGTGCTGGTCTTTCATTTAGGAGCTCACTGTTTCTTTCTCTGATACCATTCCTTGATAGGGAAGGCAATCTCTAACCTGCAGTTTAAATATATTCTTGGCCTCATCCCATTCTATTACCTTTCCCTTTCAAGTTATTTACTCCCAATACCTTGGTTCCTTTGCCAGTTTTCTCCAATAAATTCCAGCCCCTCTTGCCTATTATCTGTATCCCTGACCACAGTCAACCCTATCGGCAAATGTCTTTTCTCCATTCTCACACTGGTTTGGTTCTTAGAATATTCCCTGCAGTTTTATGAATATAATACTCTGTATGATTTTGGTTGTTCTGAGTCTGCATCCAAAATCCCAGTCTGTCTTTATTTCTTGAGCTTTCTCCCTGTGTCAGCATAATTCCTTTCCACTTTGAATTATATTTTTCTGCTTGTGCTATGTACAAGAGCCTCAGCTGTGTTGATCTAAATACTCCCATCAAATTAGGTAATCCTTGTCCACTTTGTTCTTTTGGTAGAATCAGCTTATCCCACTTGACCCTTGCTGTCTTCCCTTCCCAGATAAAAATCATTCAACTCTTTTTTAATTGCTATCCATAACTTCTGCTCCGGTTGATAAAAGTATGCCTGACCTGTGTACAAGACTAAGTGGACTACTAAAAACATTTAGTCTCTTCCCACATATCCTTAGCTGCCACCACAGAGTCATTTCTAATCCATACTCCTAAGTACTTCATTTTATCTTGTCTCCATAATTATGGATATCGTTAGACAAATTTGTGTGTGGGTGCATAATTTACCGCTACTGCTTTTGGTTTAACTTCAATAATTTTGTATCCAGAGAAGATTTGAAACGGTCTTAAAATGTTCCACAACACTGTAATGTCCCTTTCTGGTTTTGTCATGTATAAAATAATATCATCTGCAAATAGACCCAGTTTTTCCTGACTACCATGCCAATTATATCCTTCAATCTCTGAGTCCTTTATTTTCTTTGCCAGTGGTTATAAATATAATATAAACAACAAAGGGGAAAGCAGACAACCCTGCCTAGTTCCTCTACTCAAGCAGAAATTATCGGAGAGGACCCCACCCACTTTAATTTGCACCTCCGATCCCTCATATATTCTTCTAATCAACCTTATAATTGTATCAGGAGAAAGCAAATGCTTCCATTGCCCTGCTCATGAAGTCAGTCTACTTTGTCAAATGCTTTGATTGCATCAAGACCCACAAATAAAAATGGTACTTTCTTATATTCTTCTTCCCTCTGGATCATCAGTGTTCTGTTAATATTGCCAAATGTTTGCCTCCCAAAACCACACTGATCCATATCTATCAATTTTGGTATCACTTTTGCCATTCTTTTAGCCATTATAGACATAAACACTTTAAATCATGGTTTAGCATTGAAATGGACCTGTATGAAGCTGGATCCAATGGATTTTTACTCTCTCTAGGTATTACCATTACCACCGCTTTCTTCCAGGATGCTGGTACTTATCCTCTTAAAATACTGTTAAACAAAACCTTCCAGATCCTTTATCAGTTTTTCCCTCCTAACTTCCAAACTTCCACAGGGAATACCATCTGTTCCTGAGGACTTTCATATCGCTTGGGTATACATAGCCATTTTTATCTCATCCCTTCCTATCCTAACTGTTAGTAGTTAAGCCTCATCACTCTCTAATTTTGGCATATTTAATTCTTCCATAAACATTTCCATTTTTACCTTTTCTTGATTTCCACATTTCTCTGCTTTATAAAAATTTTCATAACATTTCTGAAATATTTCTAATACTTCTTCAGGGTCTCTTGTTATCTTCCTTGTTATAGGCTCCCTAAGCTTGGTGACTGCCCTTTCCACTTTTTGTTGCCTGAGTTGTTGTGCTAGAAGTTTTTGTGCTCTAGAATTATTATCAAAAAACAGTTGTTCAACAGCAATTTTCTGAACTCATGCATATTATCGAGGTAATCCTCTATTTTTTGTTTAGCATTCTGCAGTTGCTCCTTTTCTTGTTCTGAGAGATTCCCCCTATTTTGCAATGCATTTGTCAATCCCTCTGAATAATTCGTGTTACTGTTTAACCATATCTCCCTTTCGTTTATTTCCAACCTAATTTTAAACTCCACTTTAATTTTATTCCACACCTTAGCTATGTTTTCAGAAGAAAATTCTATCTTTTCTCTAGTAGCTCCTGAATTAATTCCACAACCCATTCCTTAAATTCCTTTCTTTTCAGCCGGTAGGTGGGAAAGCGCCAGTGTCTCATTTTCATTTCCTTGTATTTTTGTTGTAGTTATTATTGGTGCATGATCTGAAATAGTTATTGGGTGCTTTTCAAGACCTTCAATTAAATGTACATGTTCCTGTGAGACAAAATCTGTTGAGCCTAGCCCAGTTTTTGTATCTCAGTGAGTAATATGTAAATTCACTCCAAACTCCTAGTACTGAATTCACATCTTCCATGCCAAACAATTTCATAATTTTTTTCAAACATCTGCCCTCCGTTGTTATAGTTTCCCTTCTAGGGCCCCCAGACACAACTTCACTGTTGCAAACCAAATTCCAGTTTCCACCTATAAGTAATATTCCTTGCAGAAACCTGATTATTTCTCCCAGAATTTTCTTAAGCTCCATTATAGCAGTTTTAGGGGGGATGTAAATGCATGCCAGTGTAATTCTCCTCCTTAGCCAGTAAGCCCCTTAGTACTGTCTTCCATTTTTATCTTCTTTTTCCTCTTCTATCACTATTGGAGCTCCTCTTGCAATTAATATAAGTACTTCTCTTTTCCTTTGCCCCAAATATTCTGCTGAATAACCATCCTGAAAACCTTGCTTTATCAAATTTACATGTTCAATTCTTTCCAGGTGTGTCTCCTGTAGCATAGCTAGTTGCACTTTATGTTAATATAGTTTACTACTCTTTCTTTTTTATATTTATCTGTATGACCATTCAAACTGAAAGACATTACAGAAAACATCATTTTCTTATATAGTTATTATTGCCACCTTTTATATATAACTGCTCTTTTACTGAATGTATAGTTCCAACTTTTAAGTTACATGTATATACTGTCCAGCAAGTTAGTCTTTTACACAATTGTTTCATGCCATATCCATTTGCTCGTATGTCACATCTTACATAACTTTTTTTTTTGAAAGCCCTCAAACAGAACAACCAACCCCCCCCCCAAAAAAAAACTTCTAAAACCTATGAACTTTACAGTAACACACAAAACTATGTACAGGTTCAAATGTTGAAGTTTTTTTGCTTCCTAATAAGAACATAAGTTTTAAGTTGATAGCTACATAGACAGGCTAAAGTTAACCAAAAAGAAAGGTTAGTCATGTGAAGACGCATAGTACAGCCTGTGCTATTAGTAAGTGATATTTGATTTTTTATATCTCTATAACTCTCCCGGTTGAGAAAACACTTGAATGCTTTCAGTAAACACTTTCTCCAAGCCATTTCTCTTTATCAAATTGTCTTCTAGTGACATTCAAACCAGACACAAAACTGCTAAGGGTGCCTTGTTTATCATAAAAAAGCCTTACAGTATTCAGTATTCTTTTTCATTTACATGTTTTGTAATAAACTTGTTACTGGATAACACCTAGGGTTTTTACCCAGTTATTTTCCTATGCAAGCATGGAAAAAGAACACTGATTTTTCTTTTGTCATACTCTCTTAACCAGACCCTTCACCCCCCCCCCCCATCTACTCCCCTCCTCATTTTTTTTTTCATTGCAGTGCCTACATTTTTCAAAACTGAAAAAGAGAAAAGAGGGTAAGCAAGAAAAAAACAAAAACACCTGTTTATATTTGTATCCTCATTGAATTAAAAAAAAAACTGAGAGAACTTTACTTTAGGTCTAACTGGTTTTGTATTATCTTTAAAGCTGTCACACCTGGGAGAACCCCTGATTGTTTCCAGGGAACATTATGTCCTAGTCAGTTTCTCTGTTCTTTTTTCTTCTTTTCCCTGGGTCAATTTCCTTCCACCAGACTGTCTGCAGTTTCTCTTTGTCAGATTGTCTCCATGGAGGCATGAAGACCAGCCACAACAATGCTACTTAGTATACATATTTGCAAGTGCTAGAAAAAAAACTTAAAATGTTCAATATTCTTTCTTCCTTTACATGCTCTCTGTTTTAAAACAAAGGTCCTTAATCAGTCATTTCCCCATGCAAGAAAGAAAAAAAGCACATTAATTTGAACTCTGTCATGCCCCGTAACCAGGCTCCCTTTTTTGTTAATCATTACATTGCGTATGTTTCTCAAAACTACACTAGAAGAAAAAGAGAAGAGGGGAGAAAAATAAAAACACCTGTTTTTACAATCCCCATTACACCCAAAAACAGCATACAAAGAAAACCATGCAACACAGATACAAATACTATTAAGAAAAGGTGCTTTCTTTACTTACAGTTAGCGTTTTCCCCCCTCTTCCCCTCACAAAAGCATTTTTCAGAACATTAATGACGAAGTAGGGCATATACTTGAGTCCCCCACTCTGCAGAATAATTTTATTGAACTCCATCATTTCAAGATTTTCTTGTGCTGTCATGTTTCACAAATAAAGTTACTGATTTTATTACTGTTATCTATCACCCAAATCCTGTCCCTGCTTAATTTCCAACTTACTCTCAATTATTCTAGTCAACTCTTGTGCTCCCTTCCTTCTCTCCAACATTTTCCATTGAAATACTGGAAAAGGTTTCACAGGTGCAGTCTGTCTGTGAACTTTATTAACAGAGAAGTGAGGAACCAACTCTCCTTCTGTTTCACAGCTCAGTTTTTGTTTGACAAACTGTAGTATTTCCTCCTCAGCATGCACTTCATCAAAGAATGATTTTGTCCCTCCAGGGAAGAATACCTTGAAGACAGTTGGATACAGCAGTTTGAGTCTCACACGTGCGTCTCAGCATTCTCTGAACAGAGGGATGAATTTACTTATCTTTTGCCTGGTGTACAAAGAGTAATCATTCTCCACAAACACACTGTTGTCACCTACTTTAAGTATTTTGTCTTTCTGCTGCAGTTTTGACAAAATCAATTATTTTTGCTGGTAGGATTGCATCCTTACTATTAAAGGTCTAAGTTGCTTTCTTATAGCTAGATTTGGAGCATACACACAATGTGCCCTTTCAACTAATAAGTCCTGCTCTGGAATACCAGTCCAGTTACTTATTTGTGCTTTCATAAATTTAATGCAGTCTGTTCCTTCCAGCTTTTCTGGTATAGCTGAAAATCTCAAGTTTTCCCTACATGCTCTGTCCTCTAATTCTCTTATTTTTTGAAACATCTCTTTTTAAGCAGTCTAATATTCAGCCAGCCTTTTCTTCATTTCAACCTCTGATTTTTGCAGCTTTGTCATCTCATCTGAATATCTGCTTAAAGCTTCTTCCATTTGTTCCAGCCTTTTGTTGTTTGTGTTATTATACTCTATCAGTGTTTTGTTTTTCACCAGGTCTGTATGCAGTTGTCTTATATCATTCTGTAGGTTATTAGAGGTCATGTCTGAAGGTTGCATTACTTTTTGCTGAACAGCTATAGAACTCTCCCTAGTCAGTGTTTCTTCCTCACTTTTTGTAGCTGATTTTTTTCCAGGTCCTCTGTATTTCTTTATTCCTGGCATCCAGGCAGTGTACTTACCAGCCAGTTACTGAAATTCACCCATAAACACAAGTCTATTGGCCTTCTCTGCTGAGTTTCAGTTTTCACACTGGGAGAGCTAGAAACAAGCTTGTTATTCAGTGTGCAGCCATCTGGGAACTCTCCTCCATCCTACCGTTATTGAGGAAGGATGACTGGATGTGCCTTTAGGGTGCATACTACCACATAAAGATGGACTGATGGTCCTGATGATTTCTGCAGTTCTGGATTGGAGCCAGCCATTTCCAATTCAAAGCTCTGCCCTTTAATCTCACCACAGCCCCCCTGGGTGTTCACCAGATGCATGGCAGTGGTTGCAGCCCATCTCAGGCTGTTGGGGTTCTGATTGTTCCTGTACTTGTACGACTGGCTCATAATTGCCCCCACCAAGAATTTTTCCTTCAAGACAGGACTCCTTGCTCCATCTTTATTTACATCTGGGGATGACTGTAAACACAGCCAAATCAAAGCTTCAGCCAGTTCAAGAGACAGAATTAATTGGAGCTGATTTGTATACATTGCTAAAGGTAGCCAGGCTACTGGAATCCAGTATTACCATACTTCAGCAATGAGTGACAGCAGTACATTGTCATCAGAAGTGACCAGCAAGGTTAATTTTGTACCTTCTCGGCATGGTTTGCTACCATTACCTTAGTTCCCTTAAACAGAATTTCATATGAGGGTGCTGGACTGTATCTGTTCAGTGGTCAGTGAAATGTCAGCCGCTGAATTTTCCAGTGTCTCTCTCAAAAATTTGCAAAACTCATATTCAGTGGAGGATAGATTCCCCAATCATATCTCAGGGTTGACCATTTGCTCTTCCCTCAACCCAAGCCACATTGACCAAGGATGCTTCTCAACTGGAGGGGGGGTACTGTTTGGGGAAGACTGTCCAAGGCACATGGTCTCCTACAGAGGCCAATCTTTACATCAGCATCCTTGGGGATGAGGTTGGTTCTCCTAGCATTGCAGACCTTCCAGGACTCCCTTCCTGACCTTCCAGGACTCCCTTCCCAGAGCTGTGATCTCTAACCAGACAGGCAATATATCAGTAGTCTGGTATGTCAACAAGCAGGGAAAAATATGATGTCCTTCTAGTACTTTGTTGCAGTATTCATAACATGAAGGGAGTCTGCAGCAGGTTGTCACGAACATCCAGCCAGTATACAAAAGCCTAAAGCTACTGTCAAGTACATACGACATCACACACAGGTTCCCATCCAACATCAACCATAAATTGACGTCCTGTATAAAGAACTGCCAAGTTGCTGATTCCAGTCAAATAAGTGCCCCTTTGGGTTTTTTCTTTAATTTTTGTGCTATTGTTGTTTTACTGAGTTTACATGTCATCTAGGAAGGGCAAATGTATGTGTGGAAAGCAAATTCTACACAAGGATTCCCACAACCTGTGCCTTTTTTGTTTAGGTCCTAGCCACGACCATACCTCCTGTGATATTTGTAAAGCATTTGTTCCTAAGACCCTTTGCAGCCTTCTTGCTTCTCTTAATTTATACTTAGACCCAACGCCTTAAGCGTTTAGCTAGCAATGTCATGAAAGGTACGTTGGGCCCGTTAGGGGAGCCTGTTTTAAAAAAGGCCAAGAAATCTAGGCCCAAAGTCTCTGCTGCTCCTCCAATTCAGTACGTCTCTTCCGAGGCCAATGATGGCCTGGAGACCCGTTCGAAGGAAGGCGGTGATTCTTCCATGTGTACTTTTGTAGAGGCCGCAAAGGATTTTGCTAGCATGTCCTTGGGGGAAATGCAGACATCTACAATGGACATAAGGGGGGGACGCAGGTTCATAGTCTCTGAAGGCCCTTGCAGCATACAGCAAATCCTTGTATGTGAAGAGGTTCCAGTCAGAATAATCAAATGTAGGCCTACCTCAGGTCCCGCAACCTTTCATCATTTGGATGTTCCACTAAAAAAAGCAGAAAAAGCATGCTTCTTCTTCTCAGAATTCTGCAGATTGGCAAGCCTTATCTCGAGGGTTGTTTAATGCCTTTATGACCCTTAGGCAGTCTACAGGAGTCTCTATTCTTTCTCCTTCCTTTTCTCCAGCTTCTCCTGAAGAAAAGAATTAGGATTGAGGATTCCTCAGATGAGAAGTCACTGGCATATTCTGCCCAGATTTCCTCTCCATTGGAGTATGCTTACCCAGTGGAGTAATCAAACAGTACAGAATCTCTTGGTGAGGATATTACCTTTGGTGAGATCATTGTGAAGATGAGAGAATTTTTTAAGTGGGATTGTTGTCAGATTTCTGAGGTGCAAAAAAAATACTATGACCTGTTACAGATGGATTCCCCTTCCCCATCTTCGGTGCCTCCAGTGTTACTAGCTTTTTTAGATACTTTCTTCTTTGCTTCTAAGAGTCCAGACTCACAACCTCCTGCCCCTAAAAGGCCAGATAGATTTTACAAAGTGCCAGAAGTTTGCAAGTTTTTTATTTAAGTGCCCTTCTGCAGATCCAGCTAGTCTTGGTAGCTGCTGATAAGCCCTCAAAGCTTTTGCTTTCAACTTCCATACTCCCCTCAGATAAGGAGAGTAAAGTTTTGGAAGGTTGAGGAAAAAAGTGTGTACTTTGGATTTTCTTGCCTTTAGGGCTACAAACATATCAAATGCATATGACCAAATATGCCTTAACCCTCCTATCTCAAGCCACTCAGCTCATTTCTGAGCTTCCTGAGTCAGACGTTAAGTCACAGCTTGCTTCCATTTTGGATTCCTCTTCTCAAGTGACACATCATTCCATTAAATGCATGCTTCTGGCTCTGTATTGAGGAGGTACTTTTGGCTGAGGCTCCAGCCATTTCCAGATGATATCAAAGCTAAAATAATGGACGCTCCATTAGATACTAAGTCCTTGTTTGGATCTGCACCTGCAGAACTTAAGTCTTTCCAAAAGAAGAGTAAGGAGCCACCAGGAGCTTAAACATATTTTTGTGTCCTCAGTTCCAAAATTTCAAAGAAACTACCCTTCTAAAACTCCCTTTTTTAGGAAGCTCTCCATCCAGTGGTTAAAGGAGTGCCAGAAAATCTTGCAACGTCAAGACTTCTACTACTACTTCTGTTGTTCAGAAGCAGCCTTTTCCTAACAAGCCAGGTACTCTGCAACTACCAACCTCTGTGCAGCCACACCCCTTCTATCGTAACGTCTTTTCCTGTCTCTTCCTGCTTGGAAACTGATCACCCAAGACTCCTGGGTCCTTTCTATTGTACACAAAGGATACTTCATGGTATGAAAACTCTTCCTTCCTACAGGGGCATTCCTCAACCTCCAAGAAACTAACTGGAATTTTTTCCACAGGTGATTCAAACCTTGATTTCTTAAGGAATCATACAAGACATTCCAACTTTCCAAACAGGAAAGGGATTCTATTCAGGAATGTTCCTAGTCCCCAGAAAAGATGATCCTTGGAGAGAGACCCAGTCTAGATCTGTCACATCTAAACACCTTTCCGAAGGTTCCAAACTTTTGTATACTTTCCATAAGCACCCTGCTCCCTCTCATTCTTCCACATGCCTTTTATGGTGTTTCTAGACATCAAGGATGCCTACCTTGACATTCCAATTCATCCTCTTTACAGGAAATTTCTGCATTTTGCTATTTCTTCCTCACATTTTCAGTTTTCTGCCTTGCCCTTTGATCTGTATGTGGCACCAAGGGTCTTCACATAATTGCCTTCTGCAGACTCAGGGGTATTCAAATCTTTCCATACCTGGATGACCTCCTCCTCCTCCAGGCTCTATTGCCAGACATCCTGTTAGAGAACCTTCATTTCACAGTTTCTCTCCTGGAAAAACTAGGCTTCACTATAAACTTCCAAAAATCCTTTTGCACTCCTTCACAAGACCATTTCTTCCTAAGATGCAGAATACAGACAGACAAAATGTTGGCTTCCTTGCCTCCTCAGAAAGTCAACTCACTAACTGCATTCATCCAGGCCAATATTCCACTTCAGTCTCTGACAGCCAGGGAGTTCTTCCACCTGTTAGGTTTCATGGCATCCACTACTCCCATGTTACTTCTAGCCAAACTTCACATGAGGAAATTCCAGTGGTACCTCAGGTCAGGCTGGATGCATCATTCTCATCCACTGGATTTTGTTATTCCTCTCCTTCCCTGCTTAAAAAAAGAACTAAAATGGATTCAACAGGTTTCCTTGAATCCAGACCTTCCTGACCAACCCCTCTTCCTTCTCAGGAGTTATTCACTGATGCCTCAGACATGGGGTGGGGGGCAGCCTTCACTTCTTGGAAGGTTCAAGATGTGAGGTCTCCTTCCCAAATGAAGGAACACACAAACTTAAAGGAGATAATAGCTCTCATTTTTGGCCCTGAAAACCTTTCACTCTCTTTTTCTTCCAGGTCCCCTGAAGACATGCACCACAGTTCTTTGGCATATCAACAAGGTGGGGGAATAGGGATCAAATCATTTCTCCTGTGCAGGTTGGCTGTCACAGCTTGGGAGTTGGCAACTCAGTATCAGCTAACTCTTCAGGCAGCTTACATTCCTTCCACTCAGAATGTTGTGGCAGACACGTTGAGCAGGTCCATGACTCAGTGTCACAAATGGATGTTGCACAGGGATGTGTTCCTGGCCATTATCCACAGATATCTTTGCCTCCCCTATGAAGAGACAACTTCTAAACTTTTGTACCAGAGTTCCACATCTTCTGGCATGAAAGGTGATGCTCTATCCTTTTCATGGAAGGGGATGTTTCTCTATGCATCCCCCCCTCTACAGAAAGTTCTGTTAAAAATATAACAGGAACAACCAAAAATCTTGCTGGTCACTCCTTTTTGGCCGAGACAGCATTAGTTCCTGCTTCTTCTGCATTTGGATCTACTCGCACAGGACAAGGGATCCCTGATACACCTGCAAATATCAACCCTTCATCTGACACTGTGGCTAATAGGGTTTTGATTCCTTTCAGACATCTGTTTTCTGAGGACATGCCGAAAGTTCTGCAGGAAGCTAGAAAACCCAATACTAGGAAATCATACTTATCCAAATGGAAGAGGTTTTCCATCTGGTGTCTTTCTCAAAACGTACAACCATTGTCTGTGAATATTCCTGTGATTTTTGTCTTATTTGTGTGAATTATTGAAGACTGGATTATCATACTCTTTAGTAAAAGTGCATCTCTGCTTGTCTGCCTATGGTCCCTTCAAGATTAGCAGTCAAGCTTTTCCTAAAAGGTGTCCTTCATATTAGACCACCAAGGAATCCAGTTACTCCTCTTGGGATATAAATTTTGTCTTAGAAAAGCTTAGATTTTCTCCCTTTGAGCCAGTAGTTTCCTCTATTCTCCAACATTGTACTTGGGAGACCGTCCTTCTTTTGGTTATCACTTCAGCCAGAAGGGTTTCTGAGCTTCAGGCCCTTATAGCTATCTCTCCCTTCACTCCTTTTTCATAAGGATAGGGTTTTCCTACGCACTAATCCCTCCTTTATGCCCAAGGTGATGAATGAGTTGTCACTTAACAAATCTATTAATTGGCCTTCTTTCTTTCCCTCTCCACAATCTTCTAGTGAGAGGATTTTACACACCTTGGATGTACATAGACAACACAGATTTTATTTGGAAAAACTAAGTCTGTCAAAAAATCTGATTTGCCTTTTCATTTCTCATCATCCCAGGGATCTGGGCAAGCCATTTCCAAGCAGGAAATCGCCACTTGAATCTCCAAGTCTATTTCCTTTTATGTGTTTCCTGGAAAAATCTCTAGCATCTCCAGTTAAGGCTTATTCTGCTAGAGCTGGGTCTTCTTCAGGTACTTTTTCAAAGGAATAGATACTTCTTGTGTTCTGGAAGCAGCTACCTGGTCTTCATCCATACTTTCTCTAAACATTGCAAGTTGGATAATATTTCTTTATCTAGAGCTGGTTTTGCCAGGGATATTCTTCAGGGGTTTGTAGAGAGTGCTACTGCCCCTCTTTCCACTGCATTAGCTTTGGTATTCTCCCTAATGTTACAAATACTGCAACATATGAAAGGACATAGAATAGTTGTGTAAAATCTTACCATAACTGTCGATGTACTTCACTTCTATATGTTGCAGTATTCTCTCCCTCCCTCCTTCCCCCGATGCTTGTTTGATTTCTGGATGTATGTTTGTCTCAGTTTGTCTCGGACTGGTGTTCTTCCTGGGGCACTCAGTTCTGAGGATGGTACATGTCAACATCTACTTTATACCAGACGTCACTTTATGACTGATGTTGGATGGGGATCTATGTGCAACATCGCACATACCTGACAGTAGCTTTAGACTTTTTTATACTGGCTGGACGTTCAGGACAGCCTGCGGCAGTCTACCTTATGTTATGAATACTGCAGCATATAGAACCGAAGGACATCTATGGTTATGGCAAGATTTTACACAACTATTCTTTCTGACCCATTTTGTCGAGAGGCCATGAGGATTTGGCAGTGGGTGAAGTCATCTCACCGCTTTCAGATGCCAACACACATTGCAGTGAAGTCCAGTGTTACAGGTTAAGCAGGTCTGTCCTCCTTCCTCAAGTAGCAAGTACATAACTTTATAATTTTTCTACATAGCAGTTTACTCTTATTGTTAATTTAAAATCAAGTCATTAAGCCATGTAAGCAAGGTCTTTTTTTTTTCAGTAGTACATTCAATAATGTTTTATGCTTGGTCTGTCCATAACATCCTAATGTGCACTGTTTTGCTTTGATCCCACATTCTCAGACATGCCATTTCTTTTTTGTGAGGGTGGCATGTCTTATATACTGCCGTAATATGCTTTGTGACTTCATGTATCCATTTACTACACTGAAGAATGAACTGGTCTTATACCACCTGGCTGGTACAGCATTTATTTCTCAATGAGGTGACAAAAGTGTTACTGAGTTTTATTGTCTCTTGTTATTTATATTTGGTTTGGAGCAAATATCATCTCTTATCTGCTGTATTCTTTTGGGGTGTGGACATCCAGTCCAGTAATACATAAATTAATTATTGGAGAGCTGCTACATGGCATGGAGTGATAAAGCCCTGACTACTTCGCAGGTGACCAAAGTTTGAATAGTGGCTTAGCCTCCCGTAGGTGCTGGTATGGGAGGATGGGAATGAGTGGCTGCTTTGACTTACCACATGGGTGACATTTAGTGGAACTCGAGCGTAGAGAGTTCACACTGCTGTGGCTAAGATATACTGTGAACCAAGGGTTCCCCTCAGATGGCAGCTGTAGCAGAACTTGGTTGAGCCCTTGCAGGGGAAGATGGAGTTCACTATGGTAAAGCATTGGCTATACTGCACAAACAACAAAGTTGGCCTGCTCTCTACCACCCAACTCTCACTGCTAGCAAGTGAGCTCATTGGGGATTCCCAGGCCAGAACACTTGGGCTGGAGGGCTTTCATCTGCCTGGGGATCTCCAGCTCCTGCAGCTGAGGAATGAATGGTTCATTTAGGTTCAGGTAGAGGAGCCATAGGGCTTGTTCTGTGGGAATGCAGAAAAAAAATGGTGGTGATTGTAACTGAAAGTTTGTGATGGGGTTTCTGTTTTTTTTTTTACCTAGCCATCTTGCTCCTGATAGCACCATATAATGATTCCCTGGAGGTGGCCATCTTCAGTCATCTCTGCCCTTAGAAAAGGCCCAGGAAGACATAGTTTTAGCCTTCTGTATGCGTGTAGAATGCAAGGTCCATGCTTGGATTCTGCTACACCTTCTGAACTTCTTGCCGGACATGATCTTCATGATACTGATCTACGCATAGTTATCATTAGCTTCAGAGACTTCGTGCATTCATTTATGGACCTGCTGGGGTGATGGACCTTTGTTGCTGTGCCCTGGGGTGGATATTCTCCAGTAGTTTTTTGTTTGGTTTTCAGTCTTTATAGTTGGATCCATTGTGGATCTTGATAATGAACACTTCAGTTCTGGGCTTTAGAATCCATATAGGGTCCTACCTAGTGCAGGAAATGTACCACTAAGTAGGGCCCCCATATCTAGCTGGTTGAAGATGAGAACAGTGGTACTGACCTTGAAGACCTTGGAAATACAGCTTCTTCTGATAATGTCCTCTTCGACAACAAATCCATCATGTGGAAGCTAAATGAGCAATGGGGCACAAGGTCATACCTCCTGCCTTAGCAGCCATGCTTATCTGATACTAGGCTGTAAATGGTCATCCTTCTGTTAGAGATGGAGACCCACAGAGAAGTGAGTGAGCTGGTAGATGCCCTTAACCAGACTTCCAGCCCTCTTCTGTAGTTCTAAATTCAGAAACTGTTCCTGGTTGATATATTCTATAAGTTGAGCACTGGTAGTATTGATCCTTTTCAGCACCTTCAAGAATGCAGTCCTTCTCGTCTAATTAATGCAGCAAGACGATGTTGGGGTCGCTGCACATGGATCCTATCTCCTTAACAAAGGATGTTCCTGTTTGCCTTGCTGCCTTTTTTGATGATTCCATTCTTTATTATCCAGAAGGCATAGATGAACTCATAAAAGAGAGATCAAAACTCATTCTCATTATCCCATGTTAATCAGCTATGAAATGGTTTTGGACCCTAAGTTCAACAGCAATACAGAAAACCTTGCTCGACTTGGCTTAGCATGTCCCTCATGCCTTGTGTGATAAAGGGAGATACTGCCAGCACAGCTATCTGGAAGTTTGTAAATAATTATATGTCATTGGTGAATATTGAAATGATTTATACAAGATGCTTGTTTTGCAACTGTATTAGAACTGTGTCTCGTGTATATCAAACTGCTGGTACAGAAGTGTGTGTTGGAAAGGTTTTTGCAAAGTGCTGTTTAGAAATGTAACCACAGCATGCCCTACTGGAATAAAACAGAAATGTATGTGCACTATTGTACCTGCTTAAATGTATATATTTTAATCATGGGCATTGGAATACAGGAGGTTAACTTCAGTCCAGCAAAACGTCAGAAAAATAGCTGTAATTAAATTACTTTATGGCAGCAAGGAGACGCTGTCTGTGCTGAGATGTTTTTCTGTATTGTCTTTAAGGTGAAATAGTTAACTAGGTTTGAAATGTGTAGGAAGGTAATTGTTTTATGACTTCTAGGATTTGCCAAAGATCTGAGAAAAACCCCTTGTCTGTGTATTTTTACAGGTAGATGCTAAATGCCACCAGCTGCCATTAATGGTTGTTTTGGGCCTGGGGACTAGAAGTCAGATGACAAGAAATGATCAAAAAGAAAAATTTTGGAAAGCTATACTTTCCACTGTATGATTCCTTAAAGTATTGTATTAGAGGTGATATGGTATATATGCAAATTATCCTTTAAGGACATCAGGTGTTTCAGCTAAATGGCAATTCTGAATGTCCTTGATTTTTTCTTTTAAGGCTATTTATGGACAAATTCAGGGCAATAAAGCCAAACCCCACTAGCTGTGGGCATGCATGTTTCTGCCTTCTTATGGCCTCATCAGCACAGCGTAAGTGGAATGTTTGGCTAACATTTGGAAACACACTGTTGTCATACCCAACTGATATCCATAAACCTTAGGGGGACTGTGTTTCCAAATGTTAGCCAAACATTCCACTTATGCTATGCTGATGAGGCCATAAAAAGCCAGAAACATGCATGTTGACAACTAGTGGGGTTTGGCTTTGTTGGCCTGAATTTGTCCATGAATCAACTTAAAAGAAAAAGTCATGGACATTCAGAATTGCCATTTAGCTGAAACACCTGATGTCCTTAAATGGTAATTTGCATATATTCCATGTTCCCTCTAATGCCAGAGGTTTAAGGTGTCACACAGTGGAAAGTCTAGCTTTGCTAGATTTTTCTTTTCATTTTTTAACCAATTGATTTTTCTATGTGACTTTTATATTCATTGTTTTAGTTTGACAATAAATGATGTCATTCTGCAAGTTAGTCCAGCAGTAACATTTGAGATATTAATTTGAGAACTCTCTGAGTGAGACCCAGCATATTCTGTATTCTGTCTTGGACCTGACAACAACTAAAAGAACCATTCACCACATCTGCCTTGCTCTGATGAAGTAAGTTTCTAGGGAACAGTATAATTCTCTTTGATATAGTCAAGAATAATGTAAAGCTTAGTTTAGATATTTTTCTTCATTTATTTGACACTGTCCTGCAATGTTGTTTTAAATACTTCCTGTGATTTTGAGCTCTGTCACTGTAAATATATACAAAGTATTTTCTTATTCTTTTAATATTTATTATTAAATAAATTTAAACCTTTCATTCTGACTTATCTGTCTACATATAATCTAAGTTCTGAGAGTACTTGCATATTTATTTGGTGACATTGTGTGGGCCACTCCTAATAGCCTTGCTCTTGGTCAGACTACCTTTTGTATTAACAGTAACATTACACAATAAAATTGGACACCCTTTGTTGAGAGTCTTAAAGTAGCTGATAAGGAGCTGGCTGGTGGCAGTGATAACTACCTTATAGTCTCAGCAATTGGGGGCATAGCTAGTAAACCTGTGTCAGCCTTTCCCAGGTGTGTGTGTGTGTGTGTGTCAGCTACTTGGGCAGGGACACAAAGCACTGGTTGAACAGAGAGGGTGCTGGAGGTCTTGGCTTGGCCACTCAGCTGAGATCTCAACTCTATAGCTGTGCCAGTGGGAAGTTTTAGTGGGGATCTGGAGAAAGAGGGAGAAACCAATCCCGGACTGATGGTGGTCTGTGTGTGCTCTTAAGGGAAATTGCACTTGATGCAGAGAGTTGCGTCTGGTACTACTGTGTGTGTGTACCTTGTCATCCTCTCAGTGTATGTCCCCCACTGGTGCCCGTGGTGACGATTGAGGCTCCTTGATTATTGGTTCAATGATGGGTCATCACACCTTGTATGGAGTGGACAACCCTCATCTCTTTGGGGCTTTTTTTCCTTATATCATAGCATTTTATGTTTATTTTATTATTTTTTTGACCGGGTTAATCCCACTTGTCTCTCAGCCTTTCTTTAGGGTGACCCAAAATGCCATGGTTAGGGCCTACTTCACAGAAGAGTGGCTGTGTATACAGTGTTTTTTTCTGGAATGTCTTTGGTATCCACTGAGTATTGTCTAGAATTTAAGAGTTGGAGTCAGACAATTTTTAAAAATATATATTTTCCAGGATTCAGAGATATCAGCTCCGATCTATGGATCTGAAGTAGGAGATTCAATTGTCTGCAACCTGTGGGTTACGGATCCGATATCGGATCCGAACCGGCATGGTTTACCAGCTATGGATCCGAGCTCTCAGCTCCTCCCCTCACCCATAATGCCCTGCTCTCCCTACATGACCTCAGATCTAGTTTGCCGCGCTGGTGACCAGATTAGTGTTCCTGAGCTCTTCAGCTAAGTGTATTTTTTCAAGTGTTTAGAGAGTTAAAATTTGATTTTTTGTGTGAAAGTTGAGTGAAAGTCTAGGATTCCCTTTTACTTAGTTATACTTTTTTAGTGCTTTAATATTATTTTTACTTAATTTCCCTCCCCTCGCTGGTAGCGTAGTGTGTGTTTGGGGCCTGTTGTGTGGTTTAGTTGCTTTTACTTTCTACCTGTAGTTTAAGTAACTTTCTTTGGGATGTCTGAACAACCCAAAGCTGTGTTCTCTAAGTGCTCCGAGTGTGGCCATAAGCTTTCCCCTGCTGATGGCCACACTCGTTCAGATGCTCTGGGGTTGAACACCTCACTTCTGGATGTTCCATTTGTGCAGGGTTCAACCCCAGGGCATTGAAGGAGCGGAGGTCCAAGCTTGTCTTGGCGGGACTTTTGCCCCCGGACTCGGCTCCGGCCTCCGCTCCTTCGGGGGTAACCGTTTCTACGGTTGCCTCCTCTCCGGCTCCCCCTCCTCCTCCTGGGACTCAACCTCCCTGTAGTGGTTCGGAGGAGAGGGAAGCTAGAAAGAAGGACCGGAGGGAGAAGCACCATAAGCGGCGGGCCGAGACCTCTGTTTCGACCCCGCCTGCCAAGCGGGCTTCTCCTCCGGCCTCCTTGTCTGCTGGTTCTCCCCCTCCTCGGCTCCGGTCACCTGTGTGCTTTTTACTGGGACCTGAGGAGGAGGAGACCCAATCTCCGTCGAGGCTATCCAGGAGGCACTCAAGGCCTACCTCAGTAGCCTCGTTGAGATCGACCTATAGCTTGTCAGACGCTGATCTGGACCGGATGATGAGAAGGTTCATCCAGGCCCAGATGCAGATGGGAGTGCTCTTGCCTCCCCCCCCCCCCTCTGGGGGGGAGCTCGACCCCTTTCTTTAAACCAATTGCTCCTTCTCCAACCCGCTACCCGGGTTCGGAGCAGTTGGAGCCGAGCAGCTTCCGAGCCGGGGGTGGGTCGGCGCAGATAGTACTTGGTACTTCGGATCCGACCCTGCCCTCGAGTGCCCGGATCCGACCTCGGAGCCTGGATCCGAGCTTCGGATCCGGGGGGATCAGTGCTCCTTCGGCGCCGTCTGTGTCGGAGCGCACTGTCCCTTCGGATCCGAGCGCTTCAGCGCCGGCTCCGATCCACTCCTCGGATCCGAGGGGGAGCCGATTGTCGGATCCATTGGTCGAGGTCGGCTCCCCTTCTGCTTTTGATGTAGTGGAGAGGGCCCTGTTGAGGGTCTCCAGACCCCCGGCACTTGCTTCGGCTCCGTCCCGCGCTCCATCTGCACTGTGTCAGGCTTCCACCATCCGGCCCTTGGGACAGCCCGCTCCTTTGCCCCAAGCTGTTCCCTTGGAACAGGTCACTGTTTGCGAGGAGTCCTCTGACAGCCCCCCGGAGGATGTTCCCCGCAAACATACGTGCAAAAGGAGGCACATTGACTCCCCCGAGTCTCTCACAGAAGACACAGACTTGGAGGAAGGGGAAGGCTCCCCAAGATCACCCCCTGAGGATGTCTCATTTGGAGACATCATGGAAATGCTCCGCATTGGGGGGGGTGGTCTGCCCCCAAGTCTTCCTCGGATGAGTCCGTGTTCTTGGAGGCATTTGAAGCGGGCCCGTCTACCTCTTGGGTGTCCCCTCCTGCCGACCCCCTGGTGGACCTCATTACCACCAGGGCGTGGAAGGAACCGGACACCGTGGAGCCAATCCCAAAAAGGCCCAACCGTATTCTCAGTCCCCCGGCTGACCGTGCCCATTGGAGTAAGGGGCCTCCGGTAGATGCCATGTTGACGGCTGCCACCAAGAGGGAACTTGCTCAGGAGAGTCCCTCAGTCCATCCCCCGAGCAAGGAGTCTCGGATGATGGACCGCTTGGGGAAGCGGATGTTTAGTTCAGCGACCTTTTCAGTGAGGGTGCTTAACTACCGGGCACATGTGATTAGGATGCAGCGCGATCTTATAAAAGAATACGCTGCATCCCCCCCAGAGTCCATGTCGGAGGAGGAGAAAGTGCTGCACTCCACCCGTATGGCCACTCTTAGGTCCGTCACTAATACCTCTATGCGGCTACTGTCCCATGCTACGGAAGGTGCCGCTAGAGCCGCAGGGGCAGGCCTAGTTACTAGACGTCAGGCCTGGCTCCGTCATTGCGATTTCTCGGAGCCCTTCAAGGCGTCATTTGCGAACGCCCCTTTCGATGGTTCTGCCCTCTTTGGCAAAACTGTTCGTGACACCTTGACCCAGAGCGAGAAGGACGGGAAGACGCTGTCTGCCGTCGGAATCCGCTTCTCTGTACCCCAGAGGCCCTATTCTAGGAACCAAAAGGGTCAGAAGAAGATGTGGTTCCGGAAGTCGCAGCAATCCCAGCCTGCTCTGGACAACCAGTCCTTCCGTGGCAGAGGAGGACAGGGAGGATGCCGCCCTAGGGGCAGAGGGGCTCCCAGGAACTTCGGGTCCAGAGAACCCTTCTCTGAACGGCCCGTGCAGCAGCCCTGAAGGGTTGCCTGGCTGCTCCACTCTGGAGGCAGTCGGGGGACGTTTTTCGGAGCACCTAGTGGCATGGGAGTCCATAACATCAGACCGCTGGGTCCTCCAGATCATATCCAGAGGATTCCGTATCCCTTTTCTTCACTTGCCAAAATTGAAGTCCCTCCCCGACGTTCCACCCAGTCAATGGGAGGCCGCTTTGGCAGAAATTGGCCATCTGCTAGAGAAAAGAGCCATCCAGCCCATCCCACCAGACCAGATCGGATTAGGGTTCTACTCCAGGTTCTTTTTAGTGCCAAAAAAGACGGGGGATCTAAGACCAATTTTAGACCTTTCTCTCTTGAACCTGGCAGTTCCCAAGGAGAAATTCCGAATGGTTACATTGCAGTCTATTCTCCCCCTTCTGGGAGAAAACCACTGGATGTGCTCCATAGACCTCAAGGATGCGTACTACCACATACTAATGGACAGGCGCTCCAGGAGGTTTCTCCGCTTCCGGCTGGGAGCCAGTCACTACCAATTCCGGGTCTTTCCCTTTGGTCTCACCACAGCCCCCAGGGTGTTCACCAAAGTATTAGCAGTGGTAGCGGCCCACCTGAGGCTTCAGGGGGTGCAGGTCTTTCCTTACCTGGACGACTGGCTTCTCACCGCCCCAACAAGGCATCTACTTCTCTTGACGCGAGACTCCTTTCTCCATCTTGCTCCACGCCTGGGCATCATGATAAACACAAAAAAATCCAACCTAGCACCCACGCAGTTCATAGATTTTATAGGTGCCAGGTTAGACACGAGGAGATTGAGAGCCTTCCTCACAGCGGACAGAGTTCAAAACCTACAGCTCCAGGTGCGGGCCATTCTCCACTCAAGCTCAGTTCCGGCGGAGTTGGTTCTGAGGGCCCTAGGGTCCATGGCGGCAGCGATAGCGCTTCTTCCTCTCGCCAGGTTCAATATGCGTATCCTTCAATGGACACTCCTGGTTCAGTGGTCGTATCTTGCTCTTCCTATGCATCATCCCATTGCGATCAGCAAGGCTTGCAGGCGGTCCCTCCTGTGGTGGCTACACTCTCCAGATCTCCACGGAGGCCGCCCCTTTTGTGCCTCTCCCCCTCTCGCCACGGTGACCACGGACGCCTCCCGCCTCGGGTGGGGGGGGCATTTTGCAGGCCGGACGGTCCAAGGCACGTGGGACGATTCAGAGACCTCACTGCATATCAATGTTCTAGAGATGAGAGCAGTGCTCTTAGTGTTGCTAGCACTTCAGGCCTTTCTTCCCTTGGGAACAATTGCGATTCAATCGGACAACATGTCTGTTGTCTGGTATATCAACAAACAGGGAGGAACCAGGTCTTACCCCCTTTGTCGAGAAGCCATGAGAGTGTGGGAATGGGCAATCTCCACCAACCGCTTTCTCATAGCAATGCATATTCCGGGTCGGTCCAACATCCTGGCGGACAAACTCAGTCGCACCATTCTCACCCCCTACGAGTGGTCTCTCAATACTCAGGTAGCGGAACGCATCTTCGCACAGTGGGGAACTCCTTGTTGCGATCTTTTTGCGTCTCCCTCAAACACCAAGTGCGACAGTTTTTTCACTCTGATACCTCCTCCCGGAGGTTCCCCAAGAGACGCTCTGGTGCATGCTTGGCCACCCGGTCTTCTTTATGCTTATCCCCCCTTGCCTCTGATGCTCCAAGTTCTTCAGAAAGCCTCTCGGTTGGAGTGCAGAATGATTCTCATTGCTCCATTTTGGCCTCGACAGATCTGGTTTCCCTTCTGAGTACTTGAGTTGACAAACCACTGAGACGTAGAGGTGCTGGAGGTACTGAAAAAAATATCCAATTCGAACGTATGAGAGTGAATATAAAATGTATATAACGTTTATTAGAAACAAAAGATCTGGTTTCCCTTCCTAAGGTCTCACTCAGTGAATCCTCCTTGGATTCTAGATCCCATTCCGGATCTGATATCTCATCCATCCCACTTATCTCCTCCGAACCTGGACAACCTGAAGCTGACCGCTTGGCTGCTCCAGTTCCACTCCTGATCAGGACTCCCGGTATTTCGTCCCCTGTTAAGGCCATCCTGTTGGCAGCTCATAAGCCATCCACTAGGAAAGTCTACCGCAGCAAGTGGAAAGGGTTCTCCTTGTGGGCGGAGTGGCAAGGCCTGAACCCCTTCACAGTTCCTCTCCCTTTGGTGCTTGACTTCTTAACCACTCTTTTTAATGATGGTGCCAGCAGTTCCACGGTCAAAGTACAACTTGCGGCAATTTCTCATTATCACATTGGTCATGACTCCAGTCCACTGATGTCTGCCAAATTGTGTAAGATTTTCCTTAAAGGTACTTTTCTTCTCAGGCCTCCTATAAAGCAAGCGGTTCCTCCTTGGGACCTTTCCTTAGTTCTCCAGGCCTTGACCGCCCCCCCCCTTCGAACCGGCGGCTACGGTAGATCTGAAATTCTTATCTTTCAAGACCACCTTCTTAGTAGCCATTACTTCAGCCAAGAGAGTCTCAGAGCTTCAAGCATTATCAGCTAAACCTCCTTACTTGGTCTTTCATCCGGACCGTGTTTACCTCAGGACCAACCCGTCCTTTCTTCCTAAGGTAGCTTCTGAAGCAAACATTAATCAATCCATTAACCTCCCTGTTTTCTTCCCTAAATATCAAAACAAGGGTGAATACAAGCTTCACTCCTTAGATGTTCACAGGCAACTTAGATTTTATCTAAACAGGACGGCTGGTCATAGGCAATCCGACCAGTTGTTCATTTCCTTTGCTAAATTTAATTTGGGCAAGCCAATTTCTAAAGTCTCATTATCTCGCTGGATTTCACAATGTATCTTACTGGCTTATCAAGCTTGGAAGGCCCGAAGGGTGTACATGCCCATTCAACCCTGTCAGTCTCTACCTCGGCAGCCTTTAAGGCTAGGATTCCTCTAGATGATATTTGTGCAGCAGCCACGTGGGCTTCATCTCATACCTTTATTTCCCACTACAAGTTGGATCTTACATCTAGGGGTAGAGCATCCTTTGGCTCCGCGGTGCTCCGGAATATCCTTCCATGATGGCCGCCCAAGATTCAGGTAGCTGGGGACTCTGTCCCACAGGTTGCAGACAAATGAATCTCCTACTTCAGATTTAGAAGTTATGTACTCACCATAACGTTCCATCTGAGTAGGTGTATTCATTTGTCTGCAACCATCCCGCCCTCCTATCCCCCTGGCCTTTTCAGTTTCCTGCATATGATGTGTTACCCTTTTCAGGGTGTTCATGCTGTTGGCAAACTCGATCTGAGGTCATGTAGGGAGAGCAGGGCATTATGGGTGAGGGGAGGAGCTGAGAGCTCGGATCCATAGCTGGTAAACCATGCCAGTTCGGATCCGATATCGGATCCATAACCCACAGGTTGCAGACAAATGAATACACCTACTCAGATGGAACGTTATGGTGAGTACATAACTTCTAATTATTCTCTTGATCATCCATCCTTCTGTTACTGTTTGTGATTAGTGGATCCTTAGCTTTAGATGAAAAGGATAGTTTTTACTATACCATATAGAGGTCTTTCCTTGATGGGTTGGAATACTCTGCATTTATACTTCTAAGGATGAGTGGCCCTCCCACCCAGAGTTGCTGTTAGAATTCTCTTTAATTCTGGCCAGCATATGTTCCCGATTCCTGTACTACTGTGTAATGATGCTGCATCACTTCTGCATTATTTCTTGATTTTCAGACGGGTGTTAGCTGTTGGTTGTAAGACAAACTAGTAGGCTTCATGGATGAACTGACTTATGTAGCCAGCTTGTTATTTCCTTGCTGTATATTGGCTATGTTCATAGGAGATTACTAGGCTAACTGCTGAAGAGCCCTTACAAGCCTAGCCAGTTTTACCCAGATTTTACCCAAGTTTACATCCCTAGGTGAAAGATAACAAGGGTTAGCAAGCGTGGTTTTGACAATTTCTACAGACTGCCTCTGTCCATAAGGAGCATGGGTGCCAACCCCAGTAGTGAATTTGTGATTTCCCATCCATTGATCCAGATTGCACTTGAAGCTGGTTAGGGAAGGGCTCTGCTTCATGTGAATAGGAAGCCTATTCCAGAGGCAGAGCAATCTCTGGGACACATATCTGTCTCTCCAGCTTGATCTATTAGTGTCAAGAGATCAAGTTTAGATTCTTGGAGTGGGCAACCCTTGTGCACTTAGATGTTCTTCATCTCACATTGCTGCAGTCCTTACTTATGGGTAGTCCGCTGTCCTCGGTCGGCCCGAATACCAAAGTATTAGGCTGACGTCGGTCATGGGCGCACAGCCCTGACATCAGAGCGTCAGGGTATAAAAGCGCATGACCGACGTCATATCCTCAGTCTTTTTTGCCGCATGGTCCGATGCAGAAGCAGCGTTGCAAGTGCCGTTCGGCTTTCTGAAATTTTTCGTTTTCGGAGTTTCAGACATACCAAGTTGGGCTAAGTACCCCGTTGGGGAGCATTTTGTTTTTCTTGCCTCAGTTATTTACCGGATGTCAGAAAAGTGAATAATTGTATTTCTTGTGGGAAGCAGATACCGCATAGGGATTACCACTCGCTTTGTATCCCTTGCTTGGGACCGGAGCACGACGTAGTTGGGTGTCGGTTTTGTGCTAGGTTTAATAAGCGCACTATTAAGAGAAGGCTAGATTGCGCTAGGTTAGTCTTTGGCAAACGGTGTAATTATAATATGCCATCGGATCCTCCGACGCCCGCTTCCACGAAGAAGCGTAAAGACAAATCTGTAAAGCCTAGGCAGGATGATTCGTCCATTTCGGACGCCGGTCCTTTAGAGACTGCAGTGGAACAGGTGGATCCGGCTGAAGTTTCTGTTGAGTCTCAGGGGGAAACCTTGATTTTACAGGATGTGGCCTCACAGGAGTCAGGTCAGGCTGAAGGGGCCTCTCAGGTTACTATTCTCCCTTCTTTGCCTAAGGGGGTTAGGCCTTCTGCTACTGTTTCTAGGGCTCCTTCTAAGGGCAGGTATGTTTTACCTTCTTCTGGAGTTAGTTCTGGTTCTTCAGGGTCTGTACCTAAGAAGCATATGCTTAAAATGGCAGAAGATTTGATTACTTTAATTAGAGGTTCCATGCCCCCTCCTGATAAGAGGCCCAGGGTAGAGCCAGAGTTGGAAATTTTGGAGCAGTCCTCAGATGATTCTGAGTCTTCTGCTGAAGATATTCAAGATTTTCCTCCTTATTCGGATTCCGATGCAGAGGATTCTACTCCTTCTGCTTCCCCTCCAGAGGATTTTTCATTTTCAGAAACCTTACATTCTATGAGGGAACATTTTAAGTGGGAAGGACAGGATTACTCAGATTCCAGAAAGAGGCTTAGAGAGTTCTTGTGTTTACCACAGCATAGACCCTTGGCTATTCCTCCTGTTTTGGATGTTGTTCAGGATGTTTTTTCGGAGGCCTCATTTAATCCAGATTCTATGCCTCCTGCACCAGTTAAACCGGACAGGTATTATAGGGTACCTGAGGCTCATAAATACCTATATAAGAGTCCTAGGGCGGACCCAGAAACTATTAGTCAGGGGCCTAAGGGTGTTAGGGCTTCTGTTGTAAAGAATCCGGTTCCTCTAGATAAGGAAGCTAGAGCTTTGGACAGATGGGGTAAGAAGGTGTACACCTCTTCTACTTTAGCAATGAGGGCTTTAAATTGCCAGTTTCATATGTTGAAATATCAGAATTTCCTCCTTTCTCAGCTAAAATCTAAAGTGGATGCTTTGGCAGAGGGCATAGAGTGTAAAGAATTGCAAGATTTGGAGCATGTTTCTGAACAGGTGGGGAAACATTCTTTGCAGTGTGGCTTTGATGCTTTGCAGGCTTCTTCTAGAGTGGCTGCCACTGGTTCAGTTCTTCGTAGGCATGCCTGGCTTAAGGATCAGAATTTATCTGAGCATGTTAAGTCTAGAATTCTGGATGCCCCTTTACAGTCCGAAGTTTTGTTTGGTCCTCCTGTGGAGTCTGTTTTGAAGAAAATGGAGGACAAGGCTAAGTCTATGCAGACTGTTAAAGATTTTTTGCAGGTTCAACCTCCTAAGTTTAGTAGAAATTGGCCTGCTAAGGGGTGGACGTACCCTTCTTCTGATTCCCAGTCTAGGGGTAGATCTAGGCGTGGTAGGGGCAGAGCTCAGAGTACCTTTAGGCCTAGAACATGGAGTTCGCCTGCTCAATCTGCTGGTGAGGGTAGGGGCCAGTCCTTTCGTAAACAGGCCCAATGACCTGCATTTTCAGCTGCCAGATTCTTCTTGCCTGGCAGCTCCTTTGGGAGGAAAGCTAGCTCTCTTCAAGCAAAATTGGTTTTAATCACCCAAGACAAATGGGTGTTGGACATTATAAACAGAGGTTACAAGTTTTATTTCCATACATTGCCTCCTTTCAAAGGTATGCCAGACATTCCTCCTCGGCAAAGGATGGAGGCTCACAAACAGATTTCATTACTTCTTCACATGGGAGCTATACAGCCAGTACCTCCTTCAGAAGTGGGTCTAGGGTTTTATTCCGCCTGTTTCTAGTACCAAAGAAAGGGAACACGTGGAGACCGATTTTGGATTTATCTCTCCTCAACACTTATTTGGACATTCCAAAGTTCAAAATGTTGACATTACAACAGCTTTTGCCTCTGCTGGGAAAAGAACACTGGATGGTAACTCTGGATCTAAAAGAGGCTTATCTTCATGTTCCTATCAGGCCCAGTTGCAGGAAGTACCTGCGTTTTCGAGCTGGAAATTTACATTATCAGTTCTCTGCATTGCCCTTTGGCTTATCTACTGCGCCCAGAGTGTTCACAAAGGTTCTGGCTCCAGTGGTAGCCTTTTTCAGGATGGAAGGAATACAAATTTATCCTTACTTGGACGATTGCCTGATTATTGCACAAGACAAGGACGAGCTTCTTCAGCATCTACAGTATGTGATGGTAGTGTTAAGATGCCTAGGGTATTCTGTGAACGAAACAAAGTCCAGTCTAGTGCCCTCTCAGGACATGTGCTTTCTGGGTGTGAGACTGAATACAGCTTCCCAGATGGCCTTTTTGACCCCGGACAAACAGAAAAGTCTTTCACTTTATTTCCATCAAATGTCTCTACAGTCCAGGCTGACTGCAAGGACAGTCCTTCAAGCCTTGGGGTTCATGGCATCTTGTATTCTGGTGCTTCCCAATGCCAAATTGCATATGAGGAAGCTTCAATGGTATCTCAAAAATCTATGGACACAACACTGCCAGGATCTAGACACTGTCATTCAGATAATACCTTGCATTCAGAAGGAATTTTTGTGGTGGGCTCAGGAATGTCACCTAAACAAGGGACTCTATGTGACCTGACCAGAGGCGAGTCAGATTCTAACGACGGATGCCTCGGACAAGGCTTGGGGAGCACACCTCAATGGAAAATGGGTGCAAGACACGTGGCCTGCCAGACTTCAACATTTGCATATCAACTTGAAGGTGATGTTAGCAGTACAATTTGCATTGATGGCTTTCAAGGATTTACTTCACCCAGGGCAGGTGTTGATTCTAACAGACAACACAACTGTCATGTGGTACATCAACAAGCAAGGGGGAACTCATTCGTACCCTCTTTGCAGACAAGCGATGATTTTGTGGGAGACAAAGTTACAACCTCAATCTTCAGGCAAGATTTCTACCAGGAGCACAGAACTCCTTAGCAGATGTATTGAGCAGACAAATAGTGGATCCTCACAAGTGGAAATTGGATCCTCAGGTATTTTAAAAGTTGACAGTGTCATGGGGAACTCCAGACATAGATCTGTTCGCTTCTCCACTAAATTACCAGTTGCCAAAGTTTTGCACAAAAAGGTTTCATCCCACAGCTTGGAAGGTGGACGCTCTGTCATTCAGTTGGAACAATCTTCATGTATATGCCTTTCCACCTCTACCTCTTCTGCCCAAGGTTCTCTTGAAGGCCAGACAAGACAAGCCATCCATGATCCTGATAGCACCGGATTGGCCTCGACAACACTGGTACCCACTACTGAGGAGTTTGGTCCGAGAGCCTCCATGGCCTCTGCCTTTGATTCCACACCTTTGTCTCAGGAGGGCAATCACTTTCTCAATGTCAGAATTCAGTCTCTGCATCTAACAGCCTGGCATATTCTGTTTTAGATTCTGGAGGTTCTCAGCTTCCACAACAAGTTTTGAATGTTATTTTGGAGGCCAGGAGGCCTAGTACAAGGAAAGTTTATGCTGATAAATGGAGGAGATTTTTTATTTGGAGCAAAGGGAAGGACTTTGATGTTTCCAATCCTAATTTGAGTGCTTCCTTACAATATCTTACTGAGTTATTAGACAAAGGTTTGTCCTTCTCCTCCATAAAGGTTCATGCTGCAGCCATTTCGCTAATTATGACTGTGACCCTCCTTTATTCTCTCATCCTTTGTTTAAGCAGTTTCTCAGAGGGGCAAAGAACATAAGACCCCCACGTAGAGCTCCTACTCCTGCTTGGGATCTCAATTTTGTGTTGGAAAAGCTTACTCTACAACCTTTTGAGCCTACAGCTACTGCCGAGTTAAAGTATTTGTCATGGAAAACTGCTTTTTTGTTGGCCATTACTTCTGCAAGAAGGGTTTCTGAATTACAGGCCCTTATGGCAGTGGAGCCTTTCTTGATTTTTCATAAGGATAGGGTATCTTTGCGTACTAATCCTTCCTTTATGCCTAAAGTGGTTTCTAGTGTGGCCTTAAACCAAACTATTCATTTGCCTACTTTTTATGCAAATCCTCAAAATAAAGGGGAGAAGATTTTGCATACTTTGGATATTCACAGGCAGTTGCGTTATTATTTGAGCAGAACCAAGGAGTTCAGACAGTCTCAGCAGTTGTTTGTTTCTTTTGCTTTGGGTTCACAGGGTAGACCTGTGTCAAAACAAACTATTTCTAAATGGATTGGGTTTTGTATTTCTTTTTGTTATTCCCATCATGGTAAGGAGATTCCGACTGGAATCAGACCTCATTCCACTAGAGCTACTGCAACTTCTACTGCCTTTCTAAGGGGGGGTAGCTACAAAGGATATTTTGGAAGCAGCCACTTGGAGTTCAGTACATACTTTTTCTAAACATTACCACCTTCCTCTTTATTCTAAGTCTAGGGCTGGATTTGCCACTGCAATATTACAGGGCATTTTAGCAGCCCCTAATGCTTTATGATTTTGCCAACCTCCCTTTCCCGTTGCTTTGGGATTCTACCCATAAGTAAGGACTGCAGCAATGTGAGATGAAGAACATAGTACAGTTTTGTACCTACCATAAATGTAGATGTTCGAAGATCCACATTGCTGCAGTCCAATTTTCCCCTCCCTCCTTCCCCTCTGTAGCTTAGCATGGTTATATGGTTTGGGTGATGGCTGTAGTTGGGCATATCTTTTGGGAAGGTACTCTGTTTTTTGGCTGTGGCCTTTCTTTTAGGGCCTTCTGACATCTGGGGCAAGAAAAGACTGAGGATATGACGTCGGTCATGCGCTTTTATACCCTGACGCTCTGATGTCAGGGCTGTGCGCCCATGACCGACGTCAGCCTAATACTTTGGTATTCGGGCCGACCGAGGAGAGCGGACTACCCATAAGTAAGGACTGCAGCAATGTGGATCTTCGAACATCTACATTTATGGTAGGTACAAAACTGTACTTTTTGTGAATATTAAACATTTCCATCAGGGCTGGGTCAGAGATTAACTTGTAAGGTCAGGCATAGACCACCCCTCAGTAATTGGTAGGAAACTGAATACTCTGATAGGGCTTTTAATCAGTCCGCATATGCCATGTTGGTTGTAACTTATATTTTTTTTTTTTATGAGAAACCTCTGCGGACACCCTTAATTGTTGCAGGTGCCTGGAGAGGTGTTTGCTAAAGGGTGCATTGTACTCGATTATTGGTCTGATGAGGACCAATTACAGTGATACTGTAGCATCCTTGGATCTGCGTACTATACCCTTACTTGTAAGCTGAGACATGTAGAAGGGTTTCCTCTCCACCATGGACACAGTTCAGATTACTGTCTGTCTGAGTACCCAGATCTCTCTCACCACTGAGTCCACTTTTGGAGGGAGGTACTGTCAGTATTGTACTTTGCAGGGGTATTTGATTTCCCAAAGGGTATTATTATGCATTTCTTCGCATTTAGTTTGATGCCATAGCTTTAACACCATTCATCGGTCTGCATCAGTACTTTCTGTAGGTTACCAACATCATTTGGGGAGTCACTGATTACCCCCAACTTGCAGTCATCAGCAAATGTGGTCAGCCAAAAGCCGTCTACATTTGGCTTGACATCTGAGAAGTAGGAGGGGGCCCAGCAGTGAGCACTGTGGTACTCCACCGGTGATGGCCTCTTCCTAGATGTGGCTTCCCCCGATTAATAAAGTGTCCTATCCATGAGCCAGTTGGCTAGCCTTCTGGTGATGTAGAGTTTTATGCCCAATTTTGTGAGTTTTTCTTCAATACCAGAGAAGAATACTGTGTCAGATGCCTTTGCCAGGTCAAGATAGGTGGTATGCACTGTCTTACCTTCATCCATGGCCTTAGTGACCTTCTCAAAGAAGTCCACCAGATTGAGCAGGCAGGATCTGTACTTGTTGAAGCTGAACTGGGTTAGGTCAAGAATCTAGAAATTTCCTGTGTCTTAGTTAGTCAGGTCCAAGATTATCTTTTTTGTAGCCTCGCATATGAGGCTAGTCAGACTTATGGGTCGGTAGGTTTCTGGGTCCGTTGATGGTCCCCTCTTGTGCAGAGGTATGACTGTTGTTGATGTCCTCCACTCTACTGGGACAAAGCCTGTTTGAAGACTCTGGTCAAATAGAGACCTGACTGGGTCCAGTAGATCATGTTTCAGGCTATTTAATAGGCACACTGGGATTATGTCACAGCACATTGATGCTGTGTTGCTAGCTGTAGAGAGCGCAGTGGTGACTTATTCTTTTGTGAGAACAGACAAAGGAATGGTGGTGGGGAGATTCATGGGAAGTGACCAGAGGTGATGAGGGGATGAAATTTGAAATTAATTTATTTGCCTAGTAAGTTTGCCATTTCCTCTGGCTGGGTATAGGTAGTGCCATCTACAGCCAACTCAGCATATCGTTGAGTGTTTCCCTTAAGATTTCGGCCATAACTAAAACAATGTTTTGCGGCTATCCCTTGCTTGGGAGATTTTTTTTTCTCTGTTGAGCACCCTCCTTCTTATTTCTAGATAGGAATTTCTTCCTTCTGTTGTATAATCTATTTATGCCAGGGGTTCAGCCAGATGACTTGTTTTTCCAGCTAGACTTGGGCTTAGTTCGTTCTGGTGCTGCCATTTCTGTGCAGTTATTTAAGTGGTTGTGCAGGGCATTTGTGTATACTTCTGCATAGATTTTCATATTTCAAGGTTGGGGGAGTTTTAAAATGACCTATGCTGTCAGTTGAAAGAAGGTAATTTGCCTTGGAAAAATTATTTAGGGGTTTAGGATTTGATGGAGGTTCTACCATTATCTTTATTTCAAAGGAGACTGATTTATGATCTTACCTTACCAATAAGGACATTACGGTGGGGGGGAGTAATGACCATGTTTGAGAATACTTTGTCATGAATATTTCAGCTGCTAGTGGGAGTGCAGACTAGCTGTTTCAGAGCATCTACATTGACAGTCTAGGAATCTCTGAGCCTGCATGTTAGCGGTCGTATATTTTTTGCCACTTTATTGAGGGGTAGATAAAATCACTTATGAGTAGTATGTTGGGCTGAATAATAAGCGATTCTATTAACTTCGGGTATGCTGAGTGGTTTTCATGGCTGGGGACCTGTAGCTAGCGATGATATGGTGAGGGAGTTTACCTGTGATGAGTTGAACTTGACCAACCTTGAGGTGTGATTGTTTTTATGTAAATGGAAACACCACCTCCTTTTGTTTTTTTCCTTTTCAGAAGGTGGTGTGTATGTGTGTTAGGCATCTTAGCCTTGCACTGCTTGGGTGTTTTCCACAGCCTTGAACCACATCTCTGTAACTGCGCAGATGTCAGCATTCTCCAGAGCAAGGAGGGCTTCCAGGGAGTACAGTTTCTTGTTAAGACTCTTATCATTGAGCAGTAGTACCTTCAGCTTGGCATTAGAAGAACTTGTTGTTTTGGTAGGTCCATTTGGCACTGCCTAAAAAAAGGCACCATGGGGGTGGCTAATGCCTTTGCCAGTATTCTTACATCTAGCAGAAACAGGTGTAGACTGTCTGTGACAAAGCAGTATGGTCTTTCGATCATGTTGTCCCAGCCTGACATTAATAACTCCCCTTGGAATGACCCTAGTAACTAAGGCAGTTATTGAAGTCAGTCATTTTCTGTTTGTATTATGACATCATTCAGGGTGAGGGCAGGGTGAGGGTAGAATGCTGCTCAGTGCAAGAGTAATACCAGCCTGTGACATATATTCAGAGAGAACCATTATATCTGTCTCTTCATGTAGTTCAGGGAGGGTAGGTCTTAGGTCATTTACACTGACGTGGACTATGACTGAGTCATACTGGTACTTGTGGATGAATGACCCGAGTGCCTGCACAATCTGACGAATCCTGGCCCCTGACAGGCAACTGACTGTATCTCTTTTTTTATACAACCTGGTGAAGTGGGTGTAACTCTTTCTTTATCCAGCCTGATGAAGGGGGGCATCTATGTATCTCACATTGGAGTCTCCTATGACCAAGATGCTTGAATGTGTGGTGTTTTGCCTTAGTGGCTTGCTTGTGGAGACACTGTGATGTTTATTTTTATGCACAGTGGTTGATGTTGACATGATTTTGTTTGCTAGTGGTTTCTGAGGGCAGCTTAAGAAAGCCTCTGAGGTTTTGGTAAGTCACTAGTGAGGCTTTATTTAGTGAGGGAAGTGATGTGCATGTTTTGACAACCTGTTTGTCATTTGATTTGTCAGTATTTGAAAGTAGTGTCTCAATTTTCATAGTATAACTACATCTGTCACATACTGTGTTTCTTTCAGGGTTACATGGTTGTCAGAATACATGAGACATTTGCTCCATTGCCTCATGATGTCCATGTCTACCAGGCTGGCCACAGAGATAGCAGGAAAGTTCCTATCCATGGCTTCAGGTTTTTTTACTGAGGATTTAACCAAGGAGAAGAGTGGGTAGATTTAACTGGACTGGGATGATAGCACACAGTTGAAGAATGTGTGCTGTACTCAATGTGAACTCAACAAGGCAGTACTACTCTCCCAACAACACAGATGCTCCTAGCGCAGCTCGGGGACTGAAGAAGGTTGCAGAGATAGTTATTTTAAAGGAAATTTTAACTTGAAAGCATTTATGACCATACAGGGCACTGCTAGCCACTGCTGCATTGAGAGCAGCTTAGGAAAAACACTGGGCTTATATAGAATCAGAAAAAAGCTTTACAACCGCAAGTCCTACAGACCAATTAGGAAAACACACAATAAGCTTTCAGCCAGCAGCTCTCAACTTGGATAGGTTTGCTACAGCACACTTCTGCCACAGAAGTGCAGTCAGAAAACCCTCTTAATATAAAAATGCTGGTTTTGGAGTGGGAAACTACACAATCTAGACACTACTGTCCTGTAAAACTAGCAGACACAATGAAATCTTCTACTACAGCAGCAGTGGAAACAGTTCAGCTTTGAAACTCTGCTAAAGTGTAAGAAAAGTAACAATACAGGATTCTTATGAAATACAGTAAAAAATAATCAGCAGAAGTGCAAAATGATACTTGTTTTTGTTCATTTAGCAGTGGATGGCTTTAGAAGCAGCAGATTATCTGTAACTCTCAGGTGAAGTAGCCAGACTAAGAGGAGCTTTGAGGAATTGAGCAGATTTTGCTTAAAAAAAAGCCAAATTCCATTTATGGAGGAATACTACCCAACCTGCTGCCCATCATATAAGCAGCACTAGTAGATCAGCCTGTAATGTAAGAGCATTATGTGCTACTGTTGACAACATAGATGTTTTTAACTGACAGAATTTGTATTGCCCAGTTTAATTTTTCATTCCAGGGTAATTGCTAATATGAATTATTATTTTTTCAATTCAGGGTCATCATCGATGGCTTCAGCGTGCAGTGGAAGCATGGCCTTAATGGATGCAGGTATTCTTTGAATAATGCGCTTTTTCTTGTGTTTGCATGTGCACATGGACTTCTACATGTAATCTGACAATGTGTAGGAATAGGGCTCCAAACTGTTAATGAGTTGTTTCCTGTAGTCAGGGGGGTTAAGTGTTTGATTCTTTCCACTTCTGTTTGCCTACTGTGTGACTTTGAGCAAGTTATTTGACCAGACAGTCCTCCTGTGTTGCCCCTGTAAAGGGATACTTATGCTGAGTTGGTTTACACAGTTAATAAATGCGTAAAGTAAAATAAAATCATTTTAGAGTGATAAGATTTACGAGATTAAGAAGGGAACAAATATATTATTATTTTTTCTTTGTCCTTTAGGTGTCCCAATTTCAGCTCCTGTAGCTGGTGTAGCAATAGGCTTAGTCACAAAATCCAGTGCAGAGAAACCAGGAGAAATCCAAGATTATCGACTTCTCACTGACATTTTGGTAAGTGTTCAGTTTTGCATTTGAATTCCCACTCTGGACAGATATTCTAGCAGCCAGCTCTAAGTCTTCGTCATGCTTTTAGACATTTAGCTTGATGATTTCACTAATTTTGGTAACATCAAGCAACTCCTTGAGTATTTTTAGAGGAAAAGGTAACACTGAGTAGTTGGCAGCAAGTGTTACCAAGTCAAAGTATAAACCACCCCCCCCCCCCAACCCCACAGACAAGCATCTAGTTTCCAGATTATGACCTGCCAAGACAGAACTGGGTAAAAGAGAGAGAGAGAAATTCAGATAATGTGAATTCAGAAATCGATATTAATAAACCTTCAAACTTTATTCCCCAGGTGAATGATAATGCAAAGATGGGTAGCTGTACTGTTTTCTCCCCAAAGTGTCAATTTTTGCATCCCAAATGTCCACAAAGAGACCTGAATAAACCTTTGACCCTCAGAAAGAAAGGCAGTAAAATCTTCGAAATCCAACCACAATATATTCATGAAAAAGGTAGGCAAATGGTTTAAACCATGTTGACTACATTTCTGAAACCAACCAGCAGACAACTTTCTAATCACACATACTACAAGCAACTACCTGATGCTGCAAATTAAGTAGTACATAGAAGAATCATGGGACTTTACTTACTCCTTCGTAGATTACATCTATCAAGAGCTGGGTCATGGTCAGATGGGGCCCTAGACAGGAGAATTGACTAGAACCACACCCCCAGTTGCCATAAACACTGGTCAAAACTGTGATGTGCATGATATTTTCTTCTTTACTTTTGAAATGAAGGCAGAGACATGGATTTAATTTAAAACTTTTAATTTAAATATCCTTTGTTAATCAGGTTAGTCCCACAAGGCTAGTAGCATCATTTCAGGGGAGACCCTTGTTGGTATTTATACTGCCAGGGGAAGTTTGGTGAGGGCATTGGCGAATTTCCCCCTACTCTTTTTCATAGCTCAGGTGGACGTAAAATATTTCACAGCACTTATCCTTAACCATTAACACAGACAGATGGGGTCTTCATTTAACATCCCAGCCGAAGGATGACACTCAGGATTGCAGCACCCCACCACTTTAAAGTGCACTGCAGTATCAGCAATCTACTGGGTGCAGTCATGTTATGGAGTGATAGGCCAGGGAGTTCCCATATGAAAGAGCAATGGATGACACAGGATGAAGCTGAAGAGAATGTGGCGGAACCTTCTGTAGAATGCCCACAGGAAATGGAGAACAAAGAATGTGCCCTTAGTTTAGAACAAAATGATCTAAGAGAAGATTTGCTTGATTTAATAGAGATAAACAGACATGTTAAGATCAATAGATTCATAGGTTCTTAGGTGTGAACTAGGCTAATGGCCCAGGAGCCTTTGCAAGCCTAGCCCATAAAAGTGCCCTGGCATTGTGCCGCCCACCGTTAATTCCCAGTGCCTCTATCAAGTAAAGCCACTGCAGTGATCCCTGGGGTGAACTGTCTATTTCCTATCCACTCATCAAGATTTCTCTTGGAGGGCCAATGAGGTGCTCTGCTTGACATGTGTGGGAAGTCTATTCCAGAACATTGGCATTCTCAGGGTTATGAACCTGTCCCTCCAGCATGTTGATTGTGGTAATAAGGTTGAGGTCTCTGGAGAGTGTGGTGTGGAGGGATTTGGATTTCTTTAGATGTAGCATTTCTAACAGAGGTGGGTCAGACATGGCTTTGTAAGTCAAGCAGAGATCACCTCTTAGTAGATGATATGAGACCGAGAATAGCTGGAGTGTTTTGAGCCTGTCCATGTAGGACATCTGCTTAAGGCCTAGGATCTTCTTCGTGAGGTACTTTTGTGGCATTTCCAGCTGTTGCATGTGTCTAGTGAGGTACATGCCAAATGGGGCATTATACTCGATGATTGGCCTAATGAGGGAAGAGTAGATAGAGATGATGACCTCTTTCTTCCTGAATGCAAAACCCTTGGTAATGAGATGTGCCACATAGAAGGACTTTCTGACCACAGTGGCAATGTGGTGGTTGAAGGAGAGGTTGCTGTCAACCTGTGTCCCCAGATCTCTTATAACGCCTTCAGTGTTCAGTGGGCTCCCATCGATGTGGTAATTAGTGGGAATTGAGTTCTTCCCAAAGGAGATGATGAAGCATTTTTTGGCATTAAGCTTAAGGCCATGGTTGTGACACCAGTCATTGGTCTCAATGAGGCCTTTCTGTAGGATGTCTACATCACTTGGGAAATTAATAATGGCTCCCAGCTTGCAGTCATCTGCAAAATTTGATCGTCCAGAGTCCCTTCGTGTTGGCCTGGACTTGAGAAGTAGATGCCAAACAGGAGAGGACCCAGGACTGATCCCTGTGGGACTCCACTTGTGACTGGTCGGTAGACTGGCTTGGAGTCCGCTGCTTTCACACTGTGGGTTCAATCTGTGAGCCAGTTTGCAACCCACTTAGTGATATAGGAGTTGATGCCTAGTTTGGTGAGTTTATCAGTAATTCCTGAGTGGGGAATGGTATCAAAGGCCTTGGCCAGATCGAGGTAGGCTGTATGAACTGCCTTGCCCTTATCCACAGTTCTGGTGACAGACTCAAAAAAGTCAACCAGGTTGAGCAGACATGATCTACCTTTCACAAAACCAAATTACATGGGATCTAGAGTTTGGAGATTCCCTACATCCTTGTTAATTAGGTCCATGATGATATGCTCCATAGCCTTACATATCAGACTCATCAGGCTAATGGGGCAATAATTCCCAGGGTCTGTAGTCACTCCTCCTTTATGGAGAGGGATGGCTGTAGCAGTACGCCATTCGGTAAGGACAAAGCCTGAGGTGGGGCTGTGATTGAACAGGGCACACAGATGTGGTACCATTTCACTTCGTAGTTCATGTAGAACAATCCAGGGATATTGTCGGGTCTCATGGAAGCTGTATTCTTGGCCTTGGACAATGCAGCTTTAACCTGTGCTGCAGTAATGCTGGGTGCCTGGCATTCCTCTGGTATTGTGATTGGTCCTTTAGGGGTGGAGAGATCGGTAGAGTTGGCTTTTGGGGGGGGGGGGCATAGACTCCAGAAAGTCAATAAAACCCAAAATGTTAGAAGTGTGATAACAAATGAACACAGTAATTAGTTCTGTTCGTAGAGAGCCATGCTTTGTAACAGAAGTAAATAGGATATAGTACTGTGCAGCTAGATTAGTAACAGATAAAGTCTTACCATAAAAACACAGAGCAGTAAGGGAAAGGAAGGGGAGAAATCAAATGCCATCTTGGAAGTATTGAATAGCGAAAACTATAATGTAATTAAGACAAGAAGTGTCACTGTTAGAGTATAGAAGAGAAAACAGATCAACAAAAATACTCAGAAAGATAGACTTGATAAAAGCAATGCACAGTATCAGAGCAGATCAGCATTTATCATACAGTGTTGGAAATAATAAACTAAAAATATCAGCACAGGCAGAAAAACTTATATGATATATAAATATCAAGATATTGAAGATATGCAGATAAATATAAAGGAAAAGTACAAAATAAGCAATTTATTGATGAACCAAAAAAGTTTTATAGAGAATTGGGTAAGAAGAAAAAAGGAATTGAAATATCACAAAAAAAGAAATAAATACATTTTGGAGAAATATCTATGAAGATCCTGTGGATCATAATAAAGATGCTGAATGGATAGAAAGTAAAAGAAAGAATAAGAAGTTCAAATGTAGAGGATATGAAATAGGGTGACGTAATGTCCAGAGAGGTTGAAACAAAGTTAAGAAAAGCTCCTAACTGGAAAACCCCAGGCCCAGATGCTACCTAACTTCTGGCTAAAAGTATTAACATCTTTAGATGAAGATTTAGCTATGAGTAAGAACTATTTATATATGCACCCCGAACAGACACCAACCTGGTTAACAACAGGAAAAAAATGCTCCTAATTGAGAGCAAACCTGCAAGGTATCCTAAAAACTATAGACAAATAACTTGCATTCTGATGACGTATAAGCTATACACTGGAATTGATGCTGACAGTTTGTAGTCATTTGGAAGAAAACTCAATCATAGCAGTAGAACAAGAGTAACAAAAGAAAGTCATATGGAATAAAGGAGCATTTATTGTTAAATAAAGTCAATGGAGAACTGTAAGAAGGGAAAGAATCTTAAGTATGGCATGGATAGACTACAAAAAAGCATTTGACAGTATTCCACATTCATGGAAAGAGTGTTTAAAATAAGACTTCTCATCATCTTTTTGTGGATTATTTAAAACTGTATAGCTCATCAGATGATAAACTGAAAGCACAACTGCAAGTGGTCAAAACTGTTTCAGATTGTATCAGAATGTAATTTGGTCTTGATAAATGTGCAAAAGCAACCTTTAAAGCAGGAAAGCTGCAGCATTAAGAAAATATCCGCCTGGGACAGGAATGTGATATAAAAGAACTTGAGCAAGAGGGGGTATAGAAATATTTGGGAATTGATGAAAGATCAACAATAAAACATGAACAAATGCAAATAAAAGTTAGTAAAGTATATTTTAGAAGACTAAAATTAATACTGAAAACAGTGCCAAAGTTTAGGAACAAAGTCCAATCTATAAACCAGTTTGCTGCTCCTGTCCTAACTTACAGTTTTGGAGTGATTGACTGGACTTAAAAGGTGTGGTATCAGTTGGACAGGAAGACAAGAAGGATGCTTCATGCTTATCAAATGATTTATAAAGTCAGTGTATACCAAGACTTGTATATTCCATGTTCTGAAGGAAGTATCGGCTTCCTTGAAATTAATTACATGTAAAGATCTGCAGTCGTAGGACTGCTTACATATCTGCTGACCTCACAAGACCCAAACATATTGAAAGTTTTAAAACACGAGGAAAATAAGTTTTATGATTACTTCCCTGCTTAGTGTATCAAGTGGGAATGGAAATAAAACCAGAAGTAGATAAAAAATTAGGCAGCAACTGAATGTGCCACAAAATAAAAGAAATAATATAAGGTTAAGGATCAGATGAGAAGGCAAGAAATGTAGAAAATGAATAAATATAGTTGCAAGTAAAGAGTACTCTTGGAACAACCTCATGTTGATCATGATATCAAATGCAGGAATGGTTAAGGAGAGGTGACTTTAAACCAAAAGACAAAAGGTTAATATTGGCAGCCCAAGAGAGTGGACTTATGTACATATTGGTTTATAAAGTCCTTTGAATTTGTAGGAGAAACAGACAATTGTAGGTTTTGTAAAGCAGAATTGGAAGCAGTCGCACATATTGTTGCTGGTTGTGATATTCTAATGGCAGGACTGTATACGGAATGGCATAATAATGTGACAAGACTGCTGCATTGGGGATTGTGTAAACATTATAATATTGAAGTAGCTGAAGAACATTGGAAACATGAGCCACAAGGCATTTTAGAAAATGATTAAGTTTACAGATAGATGTGAGAAAACCAGATGGGTTGGGAGGGTGGCCTAATGGTTAAGGTGTTTGCCTTACAAACACAAGGTGCAGGGTTTGAGTCTCACAAGGGATAAATGGCTAGGCTTAAAATGGCTTGCAAGGGCAGTTAGCTTAGTACTAATCTATGAACCTGCATAGAAGTCCATGAAAAGTAGTATTGATCATTAAAATTTCTACACTAATCTATGAACCTATGAACCTGCATAGAAGTCCATGAAAAGTAGTATTGATCATTAAAATTTCTACACCCTGTGTGTGTCTTGCATATATAGAGAGACAAAGTCATAAAATCCCAGGATTTGCAGACAGAAACGAGGGCAATGTGAAAGAAAGATACCTAGACAGTTCCAATAGTAGTAGGAGCAATGGGTGTTATAAAAAATAATTTACAGTCATACTTAGATATGTTACCGATACATGTAACTCCGCATGACTTGCAGGAGTCAGTACTGTGCACTTTGCAGGTGCTGCGAAGTGCACTTCTGGCTATTGTCAAAGATTGAAACAATGCTAATTTCATGAACTTTAATCATGCTTTTACTTAGGAATGGGGTCCATTCCCCTCATGATATTAGAAACCCATTAGACTTGGAGAAATTAAAAAATGTGGGAGTAGAACCCACAGCCTTCTGCACCAAAGGCAAGTATGTTACCTGTTGTGCTACTAACACTGCTTTCAAATCTGTCGCACAAACACTGACAGCTGTTTGCTAAACAAAACAGTTGCACAATGAAAACAGACTATGCATGAGCAGGATTAAACTTCTCTTCCCTTAAAGCTCACATTTCTTGAAAAAACACTGAAATTCACATTCCTTGAAAATGCACTGAAAGTAACATTCATTGAAAAATGCAATTCTGAACATTTTTTCCATTAAGCAGTGAAACAAAATTTATCAACCAATAAAAGACAAAATGACTCCTTTCAAGTGAGTAGTTTGGTGGCTGATATAAAGGATTAAAGGTCCTATCTCCTCTAGCCAAGGTACAGGGTTTGAGCCTGAGCTAATATACAAACCTCTCATCCCTAACTAGGGCATTTTACACAGACAGACATACGATTACCCGCTGAAGGAACACTCATCTCCCATTCCATGGAGCTTCTGTGCATTTAAAAGGAACAACAGCATTTCTTCTCCAAAATGGCAGCTGTAGCCCTAAATGCAACTTATGTTTGAGACGTGAGAAATCAAATCTCCCATGTTGCTATGCATGCATGAAGGAAGTTCCAGTAATGAAGCTTCTCATGTTGATGTGCATGCATTGTACTAAAGATGCACACACTGACCACAGGCAAAGAGTACATCTGTAAAGAAGAAATGTTTTTTTTAATAGTTTAATTAAAATTAAATGTTATGGCAGCCCCTAGTGGGCTTTAGGTAACTGCTAGGTCACTTAGTGCCGCATATGGCTCTGCATCCATTACTAGTTAACTGTGGTAATTTCCAGTCATCCTGTGTCAGTAGCCTTCAGTGGCAGCAGTGATGGGGAACGCATAGATGATTATGACTTCAGTTCAGTGGTAGGCAGATGCAAAGAAAAAATAGTACATTAAAGACTACTGATTGTTTTGCAGTGTTTATTTTCGTTCATGTGTATAGAACACATAATATTATACTGAAGATAAACTTTTAATCTGAAGTAGTTAACTTAATTTATCTGCAACCTGTGGGTATTCGGATCCATATCAGATCTGAGCCGGCAACATTTTATCAAGCATCTGCTCCAAGCTCCTCCCCTTACCCATAATCCCTCACCTCTCCTACCTTCCCTCAGATCTCATTTGCCGCTTCATGTATACACATCGTGGTCTGTATAGCTCCAAGTTGGGTGGGTGTAGTAAGTGGAACATTGATACTTAAATTAGTGTGTGAGAGTAGTTGTTTGTGAGCAACCCTTCCTCCCCTTCGTCTTGTTGTTGGTTTGTTAAAAAAAAAAAAAAAAAAAAGTTTAGAAAGTTTGTGTTTTTGAGGTAGAGTAGGCCTAGCCAACCCTTGTGTGTGTGCGTGTCTAGTTTAGCGTTTGTCTGAATGGAGTGTGTTATGTGTTATGGCTGACCAGCCTAAACCAATGTTTAAAAAATGCACCGACTGATAGCCACACTCTGTGTGTTATTTGCCTGGGCGTTCCTCATGTCTGCCATGTGCTGTGTGTGCAGGTTTCAACCCCAGAGCCCTAAAAGAGAGGAAGGCAAAACTGGTAGCCAAGGGCCTGCTACCAGTTTCTGCTTTAGAGACGACGGAGATCCTTCACAAGTGGAAGTGCAAGAGGAGGCACGTGGACTCCCCTGAGTCCTTGACTGAAGACACGGATTTGGAGGAAGGGGAAGGCTCCCCAAGGTCACTCCCCGAGGATGTCTCCTTTGGAGACATCATGGAAATGCTCAGGATCAGAGGTGGGTGGTCTGCCCCAAAGCCGACCTCGGACGCGTCAGTGTTCCTGGAGGTGTTTGAAGCAGGCCCTTCTACCTCTTGGGCGTCCCCTCCGGCCAACCCCCTGGTGGACCTGATTACCACCAGGACGTGGAAGGAGCCGGACACTGTGGAGCTAGTCCCGAAGCACCCTGACAGGATCCTCAGTCCCCCTGCGGATAGGCCCCATTGGAGCAAGGGTCCCCTGGTAGATGCCATGTTGGTGGCGGCGGCCACTAAGAGGGAACTAGCTCAAGAGAGCCCCTCGGTCCACCCCCCGGGCAAGGAGTCCCGATCGCTGGACCGCTTAGGGAAGTGGGTGTTTAGTTCAGCGTCCTTCTCGGTTAGGTCTCTGAACTATACGGCACACGTTATTCGACTGCAGCGGGATCTCATTAAGGAGTAAGCTGCATCGTCCCCGGAGTCCATGTCGGTGGAGGACAAACAGCTGTACTCCACCCATATGGCCACTCTTAGGTCCATTTCCAGTACCTCTATGCAGCTACTATCCCATGCCACGGAGGGAGCCGCTAGAGCCAGCGGAGCAGGCCTCGTCATGAGGCGTCAGGCCTGGCTCCGGCATTGTGATTTTGCGGAACCCTTTAAGGTGTCGTTCGCAAATGCCCCTTTTGATTGTCCTACCCTGTTTGGGAAGACTGTTCGCGACACCTTGGTCCAGAGCGAAAAGGACGGGAAGACGTTGTATGCCGTCAAAGTCCGCTTCTCTGCTCCCCAGAGGTCCTTCTCCAGGAACCAAAAGGGACAGAAGAAGATGTGGTTCCGGAAGTCGCAACCGTCCCAGTCCACTCCGGATTCCCAGTCCTTCCGTGGCAGAGGAGGACAGGGAGGACGCCGCCCTAGAGGCAGAGGGGGCCCGAAGAACTTTGGGTCCAGAGAACCCTTCTCTGATCGGCCCATGCAGCAGCCCTGAGGTGTTGCCTGACTGCTCCACTCTGGTGGCAGTCGGGGGACATTTCTCGAGGCACCTGGCAGCTTGGGAGTCCATCACAGCAGACCGCTGGGTGCTTTGCATCATATCCAGAGGTTACCAGATTCCCTTCTCTTACCCCCCTCTCTTCCCCAAGCACCTCCCCGATGTCCCACCTGATCAGAGGGAGGCCCAGCTGTGGAAATTCAGCAGCTCCTTGAAAAAAGAGCCATCCAACACGTCCCCCCAGACCAGCTTGGATCGGGTTATTACTGCAGGTTCTTTTTGGTGCCAAAAAAGACGGGGGACTTGAGGCCAATCCTCGATCTCTCCCTCTTGAACCTGTCAGTAACCAAAGAGAAGTTCCGGATGGTCACTCTTCAATCCATTCTCCCCCTTTTACAGGAGAACGATTGGATGTGCTCTATAGACCTCAAGGATACGTAGTACCTCATTCTCATGGGCAGATTTTCCAGGAGGTTTCTCCGCTTCCGCCTAGGAGCCAGTCATTACCAATTCAGGGCTCTCCCCTTTGGTCTCACCTCAGCCCCCAGGGTGTTCACCAAAGTGTTAGCAGTGATAGCGACCCACCTGAGGCTCCAGGGAATTCAGGTTTTTCCGTACCTGGACGACTGGCTCCTGACCGCCCCGACAAGGCATCTACTCTGCACAGCCAGGAACTATTTTCTTCGCATTGCTCCCTGGCTAGGGATCACAATAAATATGGACAAATCTTCTCTCACCCCGATTTGGGTCATAGATTTTATCGGGGCCAGGTTAAACACAATCAATCTTGTAGCCTTCTTAACTCCTGAATGACTTCGAACCCTGAGGCTTCATGTGCTGGCCATCCTTCTATCTTCAGCTCCTCCTGCGGAATTGGTCCTGAGGGCTCTAGGCTCAGTGGCACGTCTGAACATGAGGGTCTTGCAGTGGACCCTCCAAGTCCAGTGTTCTTTTCATCACTACCCTCTGAGTCATCCCATTCCCCTCAGCAGGGCTTGAAAGAGGGCTCTCGTATGGTGGCTGCAATCTCCGGACCTCCACACGGGACGCCCCTTCTCTATGGCCCCTCACCTTGCCACGGTGACCACGGACACCTCTCGCCTCGGGTGGGGGGGGCACTCTTCGGGCAGGACTGTCCAAGGCACGTAGGACAACACGGAGACCTCTTTGCATATCAATGTCCTAGAGATGAGGGCAGTCCTGTTAGCATTGCAAGCACTTCAGGACCTTCGTCCTGTAGGGATGATTGCAATCCAGAAGGACAACATGTCGGTTGTCTGGTACATCAACAAACAGGGGGGAACCAGGTCTTACCCACTCTGTTGAGAGGCCATGAGAGTGTGGGAATGGCCGATCTCCACCAACCGTTTTCTCATTGCAACGCACATTCCGGGATGGTCCAACATCCTGGCGGACAGACTCAGTCGCACCATCCTTTCCCCTTACGAGTGGTCTCTCAATCCGCAGGTAGCGAATCAGATTTTTGCCAAGTGGGGGCAGCCTTGTTGCAATCTTTTCACCTCTCCTTCAAACACCAAATGCAACAGCTATTTCGCTGTAATTCCCCAAGTCGGGGAATCCCCGAGAGATGCTCTGGTGCATGCTTGGCCTCCCGGTCTGCTTTATGCTTATCCACCTCTTCCCCTGATGCTAATGTTTCTACAGAAAGCCAGTCGGTTGGGGAGCAGGATTATCCTCATTGCCCCATTCTGGCCTTGTCATACCTGGTTTCCTTACCTTTGGTCTCATCTGGTGAATCCTCCTTGGATTCTAGATCCCCTCCCGGATCTGATTTCCCACCCTCTGGGTCTCCCAACCCCGAACCTGGTCAGTGTCAAGCTCACAGCTTGGCTGCTCCAGTTCCACTCATAGCTAGGACTCCCGGCATCTCTTCCCCAGTCAAAGCCATTCTAGTAGCAGCCCACAAGCCTTCTACTAGGAAGATTTACAGTAGCAAATGGAAACGTTTCTCGATTTCGGCGGAACGTCAAAACTTGGATCCCTTCACAGCTCCCTTACCTGCTGTGCTAGACTTCTTATCAGGACTGTTTCACCAGGGGGCTAGCTGTTCCACCGTCAAGGTTCAACTAGCAGCTATCTCTCACTACCATGTCGGACATGATCTGCGTCCCTTGATCACTTCAAAACTGTGCAAGACCTTTCTGAAGGGCACCTTCCTGCTCAGACCTCCGGTAAAGGAAGTGGTACCTCCGTGGGATTTGACGTTAGTGCTTCAAGCCTTGACAGCTTCCCCCTTTGAGCCTACAGCTTCAGTGGATCTCAAGAATTTGTCTTGGAAGACGACCTTTCTCGTCGCCATCACTTCAGCTAGAAGAGTTTCTGAAATTCAAGCCCTTTGTGTGAAACCCCCGTATCTAACCTTCCACAAGGATAAAGTTTGCCTCAGGACCAATCCCTCTTTTCTCCCTAAGGTTGCTTCCGAGTCAAATATCAATCAGTCCATTAACCTGCCAGTTTTCTTTCCCAATTATCAGAACAAAGGGGAATACAAACTACACCTTTTGGATGTGCATAGACAACTTCGATTTTATATTCACAGGACATCTGGTCATAGGCAATCCGACCAGTTGATGTTATGTGATCCTATCTCGCCTACATTCTGACTGATGGGTTCGGAGCCGATCCCTCGGCTCCGACTCGGCACGCTTATGCCAAAGAGCGAAGTCTCTTATTGGCTGAGCTTACTATATCCCAGGATGCACCACTACCAGTCCCCCAGATCTCGTTTGCCGCTAATCTGCGAAGACGTGGTCTCGAGCTGGCTGAGCTAAGTAGTAATTTTACTAACTTTTTTCTGTCAGGAATTTCTTGTTCTAGTCATAAAAAGCTGTTTTCACGGCTATTCTATCTCTTTTGTGTGTGTTTGGAGTTTTTCAAAGACTTTGTTGTGTGATTGAGTTGAGTTTGGTTAGGTCTCCTTCATCTAGGGCCTTCCTGGTCTTTCAACCTTCCTAAAACTTACAGGGTTTCGAAGTACCCTTACTATTTTGTTACCTAACTGTACTAGGTAGTGTCAGTAAACAGAAAGTTTGTGATTTTTTTCTGTCAAGTTACTGATTCTTTGCCATAATGTCACAAAATCCTAGGCCTTCGGGCTTCAAAAATGCACCAAATGCAATTTCAAAATGTCCATCACAGGCGATCACTCGCTCTGTGTGTATTGTTTGGGTGCTAAACACTTACAGGAGTCATGCAGCGTGTGTCACGCTTTTTCCTCAAGGGTCCTCCAGGAGAGGAAAAATAAATTGATTCTTAAGGGGTTAATTAAACCTTCTTTTGAAGAAGCCTTGGCATCCTCTCCTTCTCCGGCTAAAAAGAAAAGGGCGTCGGTTCCGACCAGTCCGTCGGATCCGACCGCCAAAAGACATAGGCAGGCCTCTCCTTGGCTCCAAGGACTTGAGCCGAGGATGGAACAGTCTGCCTCGATGCCACCAGTCTCGACTCCTCTGGCTCGGGCCGATGGCTGGGGCATCGAGAGGCGGGTCACCTTCGGCTCCACTGGTCTCGGAGCCGACAAGGTCGCCGCTCAGACACTTCCTCCTCGGCGCCGAAGTCCACCTCGGCACCGATGGAATCTAGTGTGTGTATTCCTTCGGCGCCGATAGTCATCGAGTCACCTCGGAGCCGGTCCCCTAGTCCTTTGGGGCCGTTGGAGAAGCCGTCTCGAACCCGTTCAGTTTCCTCTCGGTCTTCGAGGATGTCAGATTCTGATATAGACAGGGTGCTCCAAAGACTGTTCCAGTCCCCAGTCTTCCAAAAATTTGTTTCGGTTCCGACCCAGTTGGCTTCGGAGCCGATGACCCTGGCCCACCCCACTGCCATTCCTCCTCCGACTGCTTCGGCTCCGTCGGAGCAGGTGCTGTTGGAGCCGGTGGAGATCTTAGGGTCGGCTCCGACCCTTACTCCAACCAGGCCTTCGGGTCCGAGTTTGGTACGGACTTCTTCGGCTGGACCCGGGGTGATGTTTGGGACCTATGCTTTGGTTCCGAGCCTCCCCTCGGTGCTTGCTGCGGGACTTCCGTCGGCTATCATGGCTCGGGGACGGACACTCCCAGGATTCTGGGGTCCGGCTTTCAGAGCCATGAGGAGTGCCTTGGCCAAGTCCTCTTGACCATCTCTCGGCTTTACCGGCACCTTCCCTGGGCGTGGAGACTGGGTCTTTGGCAGTTCCCCTGTCCGCAGTCAGCAGAGCCCCTGGGCCTGAGGTTACCCCATTGGGGTTCCCCTCCTCCTGAGGGTTCTTGAGTTGTCTTGGAGGAACCCCAAGGAAGAGATCGTGCAAGAGGAAGCACGTGGACTCCCCGAGTCTATTACATCGGACACTGATCTTGATGATGCAGAGGGGTCCCAGTCGTCCTCGGATGATGTCTCATTTGCAGACATCTTAGAGATCCTCAAACAACGAGGTGGCTGGATATCCAAACCCCCTCTGCTGATGAGTCAGTGCTCCTCAAGGCCTTTGGGGCTCAGCCCTCCGCCTCCTGGGTGTCTCCGACGAGCTTCTGGATTTAGTTTGTCGAAGGCGTGGGAACATCCAGATACCGTGGAACCAGTCCCTTCTCGTCCAAATAAATTTTTGTCTGCTCCCCGAGAAGGAGTTCCTCACTAAAGGCGTGGCTGTAGATGCCATGGTGGTGGCATCTGCTACACAACAGGGCGTGGCAGAGGCTTCAGCGTCCGTCCATCCTCCTAATAAGGAGTCTAGGAGCATGGACAGGTGCGGAAGCGCACCCTGACTTCAGCGGCCTTTACTTTAAGGTCTCTGAATTATTTGGCACATTTTACCAGGCTTCAGAGGGATCTGGTCAAGGAGTTGTCAGATTCCCTCTCGGGTAACCTACCTGAGCAGCTAGCCCAGTCGGTTAGCTCTCAGTTGGCTATCCTTACGTCAATTTCTAACTCGTCCATGAGGCTCATTTCCTATGCGGCCGAAGGGGCGGGTAGAGCGGCAGGCACAGGCGTGGCTCTCACGGAGACAAGCCTGGCTCCGCTGTGTCAGTTCGGAGGCCTTCAAGTCTTCCTTCCGGCGCTCCCTTTGATGGGTCCTCTTTGTTTGGACCGAAGGTTAAAGACACCCTTACCCGCTGTGAGCAAGAGGGAAAAACTTTATCTGCCGTAGGTGCCCGTTATTCCACTCCCTTTCGGCCTTACCCCAAGGCTAAAGGAGGTGGGAAGATGTGGTTCCGCAAATCTCGCAAGTTTTTCCCACAACAGCAGGAAGATTCCCCTTCCAGAGGCAGAGGACGGGGAAATTTTTCTGGGAGACGCCGTCCCAGAGGCGGCAGAGGGCCCCGCAATTCTGGAGACCGCGAGTCCTTTCGTGGCTCTTCAGCCTCCCACACATCATGAGGGATTGCCCGGCTGTGCTGCTTCGGAGCCAGTCGGGTGTCGTTTTGCCAAGCACCTAAAAGCCTGGGAGTCAATCACTCAGGACAGATGGGTGCTTCGGATCATTGCCGGAGGTTACACCATCCCATTCACATACTCACCCCACCGTCCAAAAAATCCCGGACCCACCACCCAGTCAAAGGGAAATGGCAGCCGCAGAAGCTTTAAAGCTGCTAGAAAAGGGAGTCATCCAACCGGTCCCCACAGACCAGATCGGATCAGGAAATTACTCCAGGTTCTTTTAGTGCCAAAAAGACAGGGGACCTGAGACCAATATTGGATCTCAGCAGACTGAACCAATCCGTCACGAAATCCAAATTCGAATGGTCACGTTACAATCCATTCTCCCATTGTTGACGTAGGATGTTAGGTTGTGCTCCATAGACCTCAAGGGCGCCTATTATCACATACCGATACATCAGGCGTCCAGGAGGTATCTGCGCTTCAGCCTGGGAGTCAGTCATTACCAATTTTGTGCTCTGCCCTTTGGTCTCACCACAGCCCCCAGGGTGTTCACCAAGTGTTTGGCAGTAGTGACGGCTCACCTGAGAAGTCTTGGATTCCAAGTGTTTCCCTATCTGGACGACTGGCTCCTGACTGCCACCACCAGGCATCTACTAATGGACAACCTCAAAGCCACCATCTCCCTGGGTGTTACCCTGGGGATTACATTCAATTGGTCAAAGTCTGTCTTGCTGCCCTCTCAACGCATAAGGTTTATAGGAGCAGAGATAGACTCAAAATTGATCTTGGCGTCTTTCTTCCTGCCGAAAGGATCCAAACTTTACAGGGCCAAGTTCAAGCTCTGATCTCGAGATCCAAAGCCCCAGCCAGGATGGTTCTACAAGTTTTAGGCTCAATGTCTGCCACGGTTCTTTTAGTTCCTCTGGCAAGATTGCACATGAGGATTCTTCAGTGGCTATTGTCAACTCAATGGTCCTTTCAGGATCTTCCCCTCAATCATCACATCATGATTACGGAAACATGCAAACGGGACCTTCGCTGGTGGCTTCAGACATCCAATCTGAATCAAGGAAGCCCCTTTGTTATTCCCTCTCCAGTGGTTACCCTGACGACAGATGCCTCCCAGATAGGGTGGGGGCATTGTCTGGGCAGGCTAGTTCAGGGCTCCTGGCTTCCAGACGAAGCTCTTCTCCACATCAATGTGTTGGAGATGAGGGCTGTACTTCTATCCCTACAGGCCTTACACAAGTTTCTTCCTCAGGGCATCATCGCCATCCACACAGACAACATGTCGGTGGTCTGGTATCTGAACAAACAAGGAGGGACCAGATCGTACCCCCTTTGCAGAGAGGCCATGAGAGTGTGGGAATGGGCTGTAGCTACCAACCGCTTCTTGGTAGCGACCCACATTCCGGGAAAATCAAATATATTGGCAGACAAATTGAGCAGGACAATTCTCTCTCCTCACGAGTGGTCTCTAAACCAAACAGTAGCAGCTCAGGTTTTCAGGAGATGGGGGACGCCGTGCTGCGACCTATTTGCAACTCCTCTAAACACCAAGTGCCAAAGGTTCTTCTCCTTGATTCCACATCAGGGAGTACCAGCTATGGATGCTCTAGCACAACCTTGGCCAACAGGGCTACTTTATGCCTTTCCTCCGATTCCACTTCTCTCCAAAGTCATTCAAAAAGCTTCTCAATTGGGGTCCGCAATGATACTGATTGCCCCATACTGGCCTCGTCAGGTATGGTTTCCTTACCTGAAGAAGCATGCGGTGGACGATCCGTGGACTTTAGACCTAATTCCGGACCTGCTAATTCATCAGTCGGGACATCAGCATCAGTCCCTTTGATCTTTGAAGTTGACAGCTTGGCTCCTCCACTTCCGACTTTAGTCAGAAGTCACACATTAGACCGGAAGTTGTTCACATTTTATCTTCGCCCACAAACCCACCACTAACAAATTGTACCTCAGTAAGTGGAAGAGGTTTGCTATCTGGGCTCAACTCAAGGGCTTAGACCCTATCACTGCTCCTATCCCAGAGGTTTTGAAATTCTTAACATCCCTGTTTAATCAAGGATCTTCTGTCTCTACTATTAAAGTCCAACTAGCGGCTATCTCTAAATTCCACGAATCCATGGATCCTCCATTGATGAGCAGCAGACTATGCAAAACTTTCATTAAAGGTGCGGGCCTGTTAAGACCCCCAGTTTTTCATCCTGCGCCTCCGTGGGATCGTGATTTGGTGCTTCGCGCATTGACATCTTCCCCTTTCGAACCGGCTGCTACATGTGAGTTAAAATATCTGTCTTGGAAAACTGCCTTCTTAGTTGCAATTACTTCTGCAAGAAGAGTTTCAGAGCTTCAAGCCCTGTCTATTAAACCACCATACTTGATTTTCCACAAGGATAGAGTATCACTTAGGCCTAATCCATCCTTTGTCCCAAAGGTCTGTTCTAGTTTCTGTCTCCAACAATCTCTAGAGCTACCAGTTTTCTTCCCAAAATTCTCCAATGAAGCAGAATACACTCTCCATAAATTGGATGTTCACAGGCAATTGCACTTCTATTTAGACAGGACTCAGCAATTTCGTAAGTCAGACCAGTTGTTTGTGTCCTTCTCAGACAATAAATTGGGTAAAACCATCACAAAAGCTACTATCTCCAAATGGATTAGAGATTGTATAACTCAGGCTTATTCTTCTTCGAATAAGCAACTTACAACATCTATCAAAGCTCGCTCTACCAGAGCTATGGCGACTTCTATAGCTTTTCATTCCAAGCTCGCTATATCGGAGATTTGTGCTGCGGCTACTTGGTCCAATCCGCACACTTTCATTTCCCACTATAAATTGGATGTGGCATCTAAAGGCGAGCATCATTTGGTTCCACGGTACTCAGGAGTGTTTTCCAGTGAGCCACCCAGGATTCAGGTGCTAGGACGCTGTCCCATCAGTCAGAATGTAGGCGAGATAGGATCACATAACATCTTTTAGTTATGTACTCACCATAACTTCAGATGTTTGGGATCCATCTACATTCCTAATACCCACCCCTTCCCCTGCCTTGGAGATCAGAAGAGATTGAACGGTTTTGAGTTCTACTGTTTTATCTTGTTTCATCTGACGATGTTATATAAGCAGGGCGTGCATGTGTGCATGTATGCGGACAAACTAGATCTGGGGGACTGGTAGTGGTGCATCCTGGGATATAGTAAGCTCAGCCAATAAGAGACTTCGCTCTTTGGCATAAGCGTGCCGAGTCGGAGCCGAGGGATCGGCTCCGAACCCATCAGTCAGAATGTAGGCGAGATGGATCCCAAACATCTGAAGTTATGGTGAGTACATAACTAAAAGTTCGTCTCCTTTGCCAAAATGAATTTGGGTAAATTGGTATCTAAAGTCACTTTGTGTCGATGGATCTCGCAATGTAGTCTTTTGGCTTATGAAAGTTCTGGTAGGCCTACACCTCGGGGAGTTTGTGCCCACTCTACCCGATCTATGTCCACCTCTGCTGCCTTTAGATTCAGGGTATCCTTAGATGATATTTGTTCGGCTGCCACTTGCGCCTCATCTCATACCTTTATCAACCATTATAAGCTGGATATTATCTCCAGAGGGAGAGCATCCTTTGGCTCTGCAGTACTCCGGAACATCCTTCCATGATGGCCGCCCAAGGTTCAGGTAGCTGGGGACTCTGTCCCATAGGTTGCTACACAAATGAAGTTAGCTACTTCAGATTAAGAAGTTATGTACTCACCATAACGTTCCATCTGAGTAGATAAACTTAATTTGTCAGCAACCGCCCCCCCCTTCTTCCTGATCTTTGATTGTTCACATTTGTTGTCTTCAGAGATGGTCTTTGAAATTGATCTATCTTTAGCAGTTGCTGTTTTGGGGGCAAACTTGATCTGAGGTCAGTCAGGGTTGGCAGGGGTTTATGGGTAGGGGGAGGAGCTAGGAGCTCGGATCTAAGCTGTTGAAAACTGCCGGCTCGGATCCGATACCCATAGGTTGCTGACAAATTAAGTTTATCTACTCAGATGGAACGTTATGGTGAGTACATAACTTCTTATTAACTACTTCAGATAAAGAAGTTATGTACTCACCATAACATTCTATCTTAGTAGTTATACTTCATTTTTTGCAACCGTCCCTCCCTCCTTCCCCCCGAACCTGTTCTAGGTTAACGTTATTGAGTTGTTAATAGTTTGGTTAGTGGCAAACTCAATTTGAGAGAAGATAGGAGAGATGAGGGATAATGGGTAAGGGGAGGAGCTTGGAGCAGATGCTTGATAAAATGTTGCCAGCTCGGATTCGATATGGATCCGAATACCCACAGGTTGCAGAAAATGAAGTATAACTACTCAGATGGAATGTTATGGTGAGTACATAACTTCTTTTTTATGTGTTTGTTAATCAGCTGAGTGGGCTGCTGTGGGTCCTCTTTCAGCCACACTCTGGACTACCTGGCAAATACACAAAACACTAGACTACAGTTTTAAAAGACAACTAGTTACAAAGGCAAGACAGTAACACAGAGCAAATATAAGTAATAATGAGTGTCCTTGAATGGAACATTGAGTGTGTATGCATTGCAATTCTGATTGAGTTAAAAATGCATTGGTAATATTCACAGTTTTAGATTCAATACTCAAGACATGTAAGCTATAAGAAGTATAAGAAGTACGTGTTTAGTATTACAAACATTAAGATATGCTGAGTTATTGCTTGTTGACATTATAGCCCTTTTTTTTTTTTTTATCTGGAGTTTCGAAAACAATAATTATAAGCTTGACACTCAGCAAGGTTGTATATCTTAAATACTGCTAATCCTCAAAGGTAAAGGCCAGGAATTAATGCTGACAGTATGCAAAACATATGTACTGTGATTCTGGGAGAACTACTCTTTCACTCATTCATTCTCTCATTTTCGTTTTTTTTTTCTTTGCAGCCTTTTTTAAGGCAGTCCTGTGCAGCTTACTAATTGCTTTATAATATGTTTGTTTCACAGTTTTATGTTAAGATGGTCAGTCTGTCCTGTTTACACATGTCCATAGTCTCATTCTGGAGGTGCTCGCACTTTATTCTCTGCAGTCCTTGCAGTTTTTCATAGACAACAGTTTGACATGGTCTTTATTGCTATATATTACATGTGTATTTTTTAAGCACTAAATCTGTCACACAGATTTCATGCTAAACAATAACGCACACCCAGATAGGCATTATTTCTTGCCTAACAATCATGATTTGGTCTTCATTTGCTTCTAGCACATCTGTATCGTGATTTAATTTCCCATAAGGTATTAGACTGGTTGACATGATCAGTTAGAAGTTGAGTATATTTTCTCTGTCCTAAGTTAACAGTGGCTATATTGTATCATTTGAGAAGAGCCTTAACTTTTACTTCAAGTCTTAAACTCTGCCAACTTAACTTTCAGGTTAACTCATACAAATGCATAAACACACAGGCACACATACACAGGCTCTTGCATGCACACATGTGCAGACACATCTTATGCCTTTTCTTCTCATAGTCGTGTGTGTCATAGGTTTAAGTATGTCATCTGCTCACTGCTATTTTTCTTCTGACACTTGCATTGTTATAGGCATCACTTTTAGCTGATGAGAAAGAAGTGATGTACTCGCTTCACACAAATTAGTATTAAAGCACTGTATTTAGCATTAGTAACTTACTAATCCCTGCTTATAGGTTCATAGGTTCATAGGTTCATACTAGGCTATCTGCCCGAGGGCATTTACAAGCCTAGCCCATAGTTTTGTGGCTTACGCCACCCCTTTAGTATGGGGAACTATACCCATTATTTTGCTGTGCCTCTGTTGAGCAGTGACACTGAGGTAATCCCTGGGGTATATCTGCGATCTCCCATCCATTGGTCAAGATTTCTCTTGAACAAGGCCAGCGAGGTGCTCTGCCTCACATATACCGGGATTTTATTCCACAGCATAGGGAGTCTTTGGGTGATGAATCTATCCCTCCAGCACGTCCTATTAATAGCCGTGTCGAGGTTTAAGTCTCCGCCCTTGTGGCTCTGACGGATCTAGATTTTTGAGGTGAAGCATATTCATCAAATCTGGGTTTGACATGGCCTTGTATGTTAGGCAAAGGTCACCTCTGAGCAAGCGTGGCGACTGAATAGAGCTGGAGTTCTTTCAGTCGGGCAGCATAGGACAGATGTTTGAGACCCTTTATCCTTTTGGTGAGGAACTTTTGTGGCCTCTCCAGCTGCTGCAAGTGTTGGGTCAGATACATTCGAATGGGGCATTGTACTCAATCATTGGTCTGATGAGTGATGAGTATAGGGAGACTATGACCTCCCTTGATCTAGATGAGAATCCCTTCATGATAAGGTGGGCAATGTAGAAGGTCTTCCTAACTACTTTAGCTACATGGGTGTCGAATGACAGACTACTATCAACCTGGGTCCCCAGGTCCCTGATAACTTCTTCTGTACTCAGTGGATTGCCACCTATTTGGTAGCTAGGGGTAACCTTGTTTTTCGAAGGGTATGACTATGCATTTTGGCATTTAACTTTAGGCCATGGCTCTGGCACCAGTTATCCGTTTCTGTGAGACCCTTCTGAAGGATATCTGTGTCAGATGTGTTTTCTACTATGGCCCAGTTTGCAGTCATCTGCAAACTTTGTCAGCCATAACCCTCCTGTGTTTGCTTGTACTTGGAAAAGTAGATGCCAAACAAGAGTGGGCCCAGGACTGAGCCCTGTGGTACACCACTTGTGACAGGCTTTGAGTCTGACATGGTGCCAGCAACTCTGACCCTGTGGGTTCTGTCACTCAGCCAGTTTGCAACCCATCTTGTGATGTATGGGTTAACATTTAAGCTGATGAGTTTTCAATGATACCCGAGTGGGGTATTGTATCAAAGGCCTTCGCCAGATCGAGGTAGGCTGTATGGACTGCCTTTCCCTCATCAATGGCTTTGGTGACTGTTTCGAAAAAGTTAACCAAGTTTAGAAGGCATGATCTGCCTTTGACAAAGCCAAACTGGGATGGATCCAAAGTCTGCAAATTCCCTATGTCTTTATTTATGAGGTCCATTATGATCCTCTCCATGGCTTTGCAGATAAGGCTTATCAAGCTAATGGGCCGGTAATTTCCAGGGTCGGTGGAGGCACCGCCTTTGTGAAGTGGGACCACAGTTGCAGTGCACCACTCCTGGAGTGCGTATCCAGAGGTAAGACTATGATTAAACAGCTGTCCTAGCTGTGGGTTTAATTCCTCATTGAGTTCGTGGAGCACACAGCCGGGGACACCATCAGGTCCCATGGATGCTGTGTTTTTGCTTTGGAGAGAGCAGTTCTCACTTGCGTTGGAGATGTTTGGGGGCTGCAATCGCTTGGTATAGATATCTCTCCTTTTGGGGAGGGGAGTTTGCACTGAACCGGTCAGCCAGTATGTTGGCAATGTCTGTAGGATCAGTAATCTTCACATCATTTTGAACTAGTTCTGAGCATATCTGGGAGTTTCCTCCCAGGTTTCTAACATAGCTAAAGAAGGCCTTATGATTGTCTTTTGAGTCTTTAGCTATTTTTCTCTCAAAATTTGCTTTGGATGATTTTATGAGAGCTCTTAGTTTTTACTTATAGTGATCAAGGGTGTCTTACCTTTTAAGGATTTTGCTCTATCTTGTAGTAGCTTCCTCCTTTTGTTGTAGAGTTTGTTTATGGCTGGGGTCCACCAGAGTGGGCCTTGCCTTTGGTACAAAGAGTCTTTGTTTTGCTTGGGATTGCCTTATCCATGCAGTCCTGCAGGTGCTGGTAGAAGGCATTTGTAAGTGATTCAGCGGCTTGAGTACTGTTTTCCGTCGGCTCGGGGCCTTAAAGGAGACCACACTAGTCTTTAGAAGTGAGAAGTCTGTTTCCAAGAAGTTCTTTACTGTGCTTTTTTTTATTAGAGGTGGGGGGGGCATGAGAACCTCCAGCGAGATTAGTTTGTGATCTGATCTCACCAGTGAGGGGTATACTTCGGTGTTGAACATTGTGCTCCCATGTTCGTGATGATGAGATCAAGTATGTTTTCTCCTCTTGTGGGGATGGTGACTAGTTGTTCCATGGCATTTGAGTTTATGAATTCCAGGAACTTTTGGGCTAGGGTGTTTGGGCTTGAGTAGTGTTCCCAGTCTATATTAGGGTAATTGAAGTCACCTAGTATGATGGTGTTTGGTGATACATTTATCCCTCTAGTGTTTTCAGGAAGGCCATGTGAGGTTCCTGAGTTTGTGAGGGTGGCCTGTAACATGCTACAATTTGCAGAGCAGTCTTGCCTATGGTTAATTGCACCTGGATGGTCTCCGATGCATCGTGCGTTGCCACCAGTCTTGAGGTGTGGGTGTCTTTGATGAATATGGATACCCCCTCCTTTCTTGGTATTGTCCGGATTTTGGGGCGGAGCATGATAAGAGGTAAAACCTGATAGTGCTGGGGTGCTCTCAGGAGCCTTGAACCAGGTTTCTGTCACTGCACAGACATCGATGTTCTCCATACTGAGAAGGGCCTCGAGTGCGTGCATTTTGAGATTTAGACTTCTGGCATTGAGCAGCATTACCCTTATTTTTTTTCCTTTTTTGTGTTCTAGGGTGGTAGGTTTAGAATTTGAGCCTTGCCTAAAAAAGGCACTATGGGGGTGGCAAGAGCCTTTGCCAATATCCGGAATCCCAGGGTTCATAGGTTGGTACTAGGCTATCTGCCCTAGGGCCTATACAAGCCTAGCCATAACAGTTCCCTGCCTATTTCTTCCCACACTATTTACTTCCCTGGACCCCTGTCTAGCAATCATCAAGGTTCCTTTTGAAGAGGGCAAAAGAGCCACTATGCTTGACATGTATGGGCAATCTATTCCAGAGTCTGGGGAGTCTCTGGGTCAGGAACCTATCCCTCCAGCATGTTTTGTTTATTGTGATGACAAGGTTTAGATCCCTGGAGCGTGTGGCTCTGAGGGATTGGGATTTCTTTAAGTGTAGCATGTCCAACAGCTCTAGGTTTGACATGGCCTTGTGTGTTACGCAGAGATCGCCTCTGAGTAGACGATATGCGACAGAGTATAGCTGGAGTTTTTTTAAGGCAGTCAGCATAGGGCATCTGCTTTAGGCCTGTGATTCTTTTAGTGAGGTATTTCTGCGGCCTTTCCAGTTGTTGCAGATGTCCTGAGAGGTACATACCAAACGGGGCGTTGTATTCTATAATGGGTCTATTGACAGTGGGACAATGACCTCCTTTTTTCCTGGATGAAAAGCCCTTAGTGATGAGATGTGCCACAGTGTGCCAAACAGTCACAGCCCTTAAGGCTGAATAACACACCTGATACACTTGTAATAGATGATTCTATAGTCAGACACACTGACGTCCCGCTCACCAGGCTGAACAAGGAGAAGGTCACAGTGAGCTGCCTGTCAGGCGCTAGGATCCGCCACATAACGCAAGCACTCAGGTCACTCCAAAGCAATTACAAATATGACTCTGTCATAGTACATGCTGGTGTGAATGACCTGAGACGTACCTCCCTCGACTACATGAAAAGAGACATAGAGGAGCTCTCCGATCATGTAGCCCAGGTCTGTATGACCCTGACCTTGAGCAGCATCTTACCCTCACCTAGAATGATGCCGCAGTATAAAGACAAAATGATCGATTTTAACAATTGGCTAAAATTTTGTTGTCATTCAAAGGGGATCCAGTGCCTGTCAGCCTGGGATGACATGCTCGACAAGCCACGTTGCTTTGCTAGGGACGGCTTGCACCTGTCACCCCTGGGATTTCTGATACTGGCAAAGGCTCTTGCCACCCCCATCGTACCTTTTTTAGGCAAGGCTCAAAAGACAAACCCACCTCCATAGAAAACACAAAGAACAAGAAACTAAGGTTAATGCTGCTAAACGCCAGAAGTCTAAACCTCAAAATGCACGCACTCGAAGCTCTCCTCAGTATGGAGAACATCGATATCTGCGCAGTGACAGAAACCTGGTTCAAGGCTCCAGAGAGCACCCCAGCACTACCAGGTTATACCTCATATCATGCTTTTCGGCCCCAAAACTCGGACTGAACCACAAAAGGAGGGGGGAGTATCCATATTTATCAAGGATACCCACACCTCCAGGTTAGTGGCGTCGCACGAAGCATCAGAAACCATCCATGTGCAACTAACAGTGGGCAAAACTGCCTTTCAGTTTATAGCATGCTACAGACCACCGTCTCAAAATCAGGAATCCCACTCGGCTTTCCTGAAAACATTGGAGAACATGAAGATCTCTCCAAACACCATTATATTGGGTGATTTCAACTACCCAAACTTAGACTGGGAGCATTACTCAAGCCCCAACACCCTAGCCCAAAGGTTCCTGGAATTTATAAACTCAAATGCCATGGAACAACTAGTCACAACTCCCACAAGAGGGGAAAACATACTTGACCTGATCATCACCAACATGGGGACCCTATGCTCCACACCAGAAGTATACCCCTCATTGGTAAGATCAGACCATAAATTAATTTCACTGGATATCCAAAACCCGACCCCACCCCCAGCCCAGAAAACCACAGTGAAAAACTTCTCAAAAGCGAACTTCACACTTCTCAAAACCGAGGTGGAATCCTTCAAGGCCCCCGGGCCAGTGGAAACTACGGCCCAAACCACAGAATCCTATATAAACGCATTCTATGGACACCTCCAGGAATGCATGGATCATGCTATCCCAAACAAAACCAAGACCCAATAGTCCAAAGGCAGGCGTCCATTCTGGTGGATCCCAGCCATAAATAAGTTGTACAACAGAAGGAGGAAGCTACTACATGATAGAGCAAAATCCCAAAAAGGGAAGGCATCTCTGATCAGTACTAGCAAAAAATTACGATCCCTCATAAAATCCTCCAAGGCCAGCTTCGAGAGAAAAATTGCACAGGGCACTAAAGACAATCACAAGGCTTTCTTTAGCTATGTTAGGAACCTGGGATGCAACTCCCAGATATGCTCAGAGTTGATTCTAAACGACAAAAAATACACTGAACCCACAGACATTGCCAACATCCTGGAAGACAGGTTCAGTGCAAACCCCCCCCCCCCAAAAGAGCAAATATCTATCCCAGCAGAGTGCAGCCTCCCTAACATCTCAGATGATCAGGTGAAAGCCGCCCTCTCCAAAGCAAAAAACACTGCTTCAATGGGACCAGACGGTGTCCCGGGTTGCGTCCTACATGAACTCCAAGAAGAACTAAACCCTCACATAAAACTGCTGTACAATCTCAGCCTCACTACAGGATATGTACCCAAAGAATGGCGTACAGCAACAGTGGTCCCACTCCACAAAGGTGGTGCCTCAACGGACCGTGGTAACTATCGCCCCATAGGCCTAACTAGCCTTATCTGCAAGGCCATGGAGAGGATCATCATGGAACTCATAAACAAAGACATTGGGGACCTACAGACACTAGATTCTACCCAATTCGGCTTTGTCAAGGGCAGATCCTGCCGCTTGAACCTGGTCAACTTTTTCGAAACAGTCACCAAGGCCATAGATGAAGAAAAGGTAGTCCACACAGCCTATCTGGACCTCGCAAAGGCATTTGACACAATACCCAACTCGGGCATCATAGATAAGCTATCCAGCTTAAATATAAACTCCTATGTCACAAGATGGGTTGCTAACTGGCTCAAAGACAGAGCCCACAGAGTCAGAATTGCCGGAGCCATGTCAAACTTGAAACCAGTTACAAGTGGTGTGCCACAAGGCTCTGTCCTGGGACCTCTCTTATTCGGCATATACTTCTCCGAGGTACAGGCCAACACGGGAGGACTATGGCTGACCAAGTTCACAGATGACTGCAAACTGGGCACCATAATTGTCTCTCCAGCTGACACAAACATCCTCCAAAAAGGTCTCACAGAGACAGATAACTGGTGCCAGAGCCATGGCCTAAAGCTAAATGCCAAAAAGTGTATAGTCATACCCTTTGGCAAAAACAAAGTTTCCACAAATTACCACATAGGTAGTAACCCATTAAGTACGGAAGAAGTAATTAGGGACCTGGGGACCCAAGTTGATAGCAGTCTCTCCTTTGACAACCACATTGCCAAAGTGGTTAGAAAGACCTTCTACATAGCCCACCTTATCACGAAAGGATTCACATCTAGATCAAGTGAGGTAATAGTGCCCCTTTATTTATCCCTCATTAGGCCCATCATAGAATACAATGCCCCTTTTAGGATGTACCTTACCAGACACCTGCAGCAACTAGAAAGACCCCAAAAGTACCTCACAAAGAGGATCAAGGGACTCGAACAGATCCCATATGCTGCCCGGTTAAAAAAACTCCAGCTCTACTCAGTTGCATACTGCCTACTTCGAAGCGATCTATGCCTGACATACAAAGCTATGTCCAACCCAGAATTAATGGACATGCTCCACCTCAGAAAATCTAAATCCCTTAAAACCACTCGCTCGAGGGACTTGAACCTCAGCACAGAAATAAATAGAACATACTGGAGGGACAGATTCATAACCCAGAGGCTCCCTTCGCTCTGGAATAGAATCCCAGTCCATGTTAGGCAGAGCACCTCATTGACTCTCTTCAAGAGGAATCTTGATGAGTGGATGGGAGATCGTACGTTTACCCCGGGGATACTTCTGTGTCACTACTAGACAGAGGCACAGTAAACTAACCTTAAAAAGGGCACAGCAAACTCAAATCAAAGGGTGGCGAAAGCCAAACACACTCGGGCTAGGCTTATAAATGCCCCAGGGCAGATAGCCTAGTATGAACCTATAGAAGGATTTCCTGACTGTTGCGGCGATGTGGTTATCGAAGGTGAGACCGCTGTCCACCTGTGTCCCTAAGTCTCTTATCACACTTTCGGTGTTTAGTGTACTGCCATCTATATGGTAATTCATGGATACATGTTTTCCCAAAGGGGATAACTATACATTTCTTGGCATTGAGCTTGAGCCCATGGCTGTGGCACCAAGCATCTGTTTCTGTAAGGCCCTTTTGTAGATTATCCACATCATTTGAGGATTCAATAATGACTCCCAGTTTGCAGTCATCTGCGAACTTTGTTAGCTAGAGTCCCTTAGTGTTGGCCTGTACTTCAGAGAAGTAGGTGCCAAACAAGAGCGGTCCCAGGACTGAACCCTGAGGTACTCCACTTGTTACTTGTCTGGAGCTGGATTTGGAGTCTGCTACTTTTACAGTGTGGGTTCTGTCAGTAAGCCAGTTAGCAACCCATTAGGTGACGTAGGGATTAATGCCCAGCTTAGTAAGTTTATCTATGATTCCAGAGTGGGGGATGGTGTCAAAGGCCTTGGCAAGTTCTAGATAGGCTGTGTGGACCACCTTACCCTTGTCCATGGCTCTGGAGACTGATTTGAAGAAGTCACTCAGGTTCAGAAGAGAAGATCGGCCCTTCACGAACCCAAACTGGGTGGGGTCCAGTGTTTGAAGGTTGCCATTGTCTTTGTTTATAAGTTCCATGATAATACACTTCATGGCCTTGCAGATAAGGCTTGTCAGACGGATGGGATGGTAGTTTCCGGGATCCAATTTGGATCCCCCCTTGTGGAGTGGGATAACTGTAGCTCTGCGCCACTCAGTGGACACGTAACCTGAGGTGAGGCTACAGGATACCTGTTAACCACAAGCTTTTAAAACTTGTGCTGGTTCATTAAAAGGTATCAAATCATCCTTGTGTTGCAGATAGAGCTCTAGGTTTTCCCATTTAGTGCCATCTTTCCTTTAGCTTGTTAGTGTTTCAGCAGTTTACATAGTTACCTCTTGTGCCAAAGTATAATAAGGTTGTAGAATCATGCAAAACATTTGAATTCTGTCGGCAGTGAGCTTCATATGAACCAAACTGCGTACAGATATACACAGAGTAAAATCAGGTTATAATGGTGCAATTATATATAAAGATACAAAACTGTAAAAAGAAACACTGGGAGAGGAATCATAAGACATAAACAAGGATAATCTGGCTCCATGGTACTGAATCCTAAGTGCAGAATCAGCAGTTTGAGTTTGAATAGTAGTAGAGCTGGACAGTCAATCAGGAGGGAGAATTTAAGATTTTTTCCCACACCTGAGAAAGTTGAAGGCTCCAACTGCAGAGTATTCATGGTTGAATGTATTAAATGGACTAGCACACCTTCCCAAGGATGCATATACTGAAAGATGTCATAGACTGTGTATGCCAAAAGAGCCTGATGAAAAAATCAGCTTAGACCCATATTAGTAAAAATCTAGTCTTATCAGTAAATGGGGTGTTCCGTATGGTCTAGCAGTTAGGATTCTTGGTTTTCACCCAAGTGGCCTGGGTTTGATTCATGGTATGGGAAGGGTCCATTCTTGGGGGGTTGGTATGATGGTTAAGGTATTTGCCTCACAAATACAAGGTACAGGGTTTGAGTCTCACCTTTGGGAGGAGAATTAGACTTAAAATGCCCCAGTGGGGTAGCTAGCCTAGTAATTAGCTGTAAACCTATAAAATGAGCAAATGTTAACAAATCACTGGCAGAAAGGAGCATCTGTGAAGATAGGGAGTACTAGAATATACATGGATAATGATTATTCAGTACTAAAAAAGCAAGAAAAAAAAAGTTTATGCCCTCCATCAAAAAGCAGAGACAAATGAAGCTGTAGTTGATTCCTTTGTGTCCAGCAGTGATTGTGAGTCCCCTCCCCCCCCCCCAAGTAACCAAGGTCTGGATAAATGCTGTTCAAGCACTGGAGGAAGTAGGGAGACTGCAGTATAAAAGTAATGAAGTAGGAAATGGAGAAGCCAACATAAATCAAACGTACGAGTACTGCAGCTACTTGTAAGTCATTATGAGAAAGAGCCATGATAAAACATTTCCTAGTTTTCCACAAAAGGCTATTGAAAAAACAAAAAGATGTTTAGGAATTCACAAAGAAGGTTAATGTCCCTCTTCAAATCAGCTAGTTTCCTGAACTGGACAGTATTGAGGAAACTGGGGGTGGATTGAGATGCCTGTGTCTAAACTAGCAGTGATTATCCAAGGACCTAAAAATGTCGTTATTTCAAACAGTTACTGTGAACCAGCAAAAAGTTCTTTACACCTTTTTTATTATCTTTGATGTCCTAACTGAAATCACTGTTGCAGTATTCATAACATATGGATTATCATCATTGACATCCAGTCAATGTACCAAAGCTTTACCTTCTTAGTATTGTACATCCAACATGTGACCTCAGCTCGCAACAGTCGAAATGTATAGGTGAACATAAGAGCATAATTCCTTAGACTATCTTGACACCAGCCTGAATGCAGGTCGCATGTCTATCAGACTGATTGTCATTTGCTCATTGGTACTGTTGCTTTGAATACTCATATAAGTGCCCCGTTGGGGAACATTTCTTAAATTTCTTAAGTGGTTTTTTTTTTTTTTTTTTACCAGTATTAGATGTCGGCTGGAAGGAGTAAATGTGATTGTGGTAGGCATGTCTTATGCAAAGACTTGCATGCCCAGTGTCTCAAATGTTTGGTCACTCCAAGATGGTGGATTCTGCTTCCCTAGATGCACCTCCACCACAGAGAACTCAGTCAGCTCTTTCTGACTCTGATGTACCCACTGAGGTTTCAAAACCACTGACATGTCTGATTCCTCTTCATATGCACTTTACCAAGACCCCCCCCCCTAGAGGGCCATTGCGGCATCAGAGCCTTGATGACAGATGATTCCACAAACAGAGATAAACCGTGAATCATTATATCCGAGAACTAAGGACATCCCTCAGATCCCAGTTAGGGAAGAGATCCCAGGTAAACTAATTGCCGTATGTCAGGTAACTGAGATGTGTTTAGTACAGGTGGATGTTTGCCAAAAGAAGAGTCAGAAAACTTAAAATGTTTCTTCCCCTCAACCACCACCTTCCTGTTCTAGGGAGAAGGAATAGATGGATTTCTCTCGAGGTGTTTTTATGGTAATTCTGGCTCTGAAGCCCCCTCTTTTCTCCTCTTAACCCCCTCCTCCTGAACCTCAAAAAATTGCTGTGGATTCCTCTGAAGCTGTGGAGGATTCTGATTCTGACCATTCTCTGACCTACTCCTCTCAAATGCACTCTCCTGGCAAAGTCCCTTCTGATGATGAGGACTTCATTTTACCTGACTCTCCAGTAGAAGAAGCTTCTTTTGGAGAGACATTTTTAAATATGATGAAGCATTTTGAGTGGTAGTCTAGGTAGATATTAAAGCTTCAGAAAATATACTACAACCTTTTGGAAATGGGCACCCCAGCCCATTCCCGTACCTCCTCTTCTTGCAGTTTTTTGATGCTTTTCAATCCACTTCTGTTACCCCCAACTCTCAGCCTCCAGCTCCCAAAATTCTAGACAGATTTAATAAAAGTCCCTGGTGATCTTAAGTTTTTGTTTGAAAGTCCTGTGGTCGGCCATTATACAGTTTCTCTCTCTCATCTAATAAACCTTCTAAACTCCATCCCAACGTCAGTGCCCTCCCTTCCGACAAAAATAGCAGGGCTATGTATAGTTGGAAGTAAAAACCTTTATACCTGCTCTGCTTTGGTATTTAGGGATGTTAATTACCAGTTTTTTATACATAACTGCTGCCTGTACAATCCACCAAGTTGCACTTGGGCTTTCTGTTTAACTTCTACCTCTATAATACTTAGAATGTACAAATATAACTATTGTTTGTGTACTAATGTAAATTGAAATGTAACTACTCTGTGTTTAACTGGAACTTAGTATAATGCAATGTAAGCAAATGGAGCTTTTCTCCATGGGCTTGTGCTGAAAATGGGTATTACCCAGTCAGACTTTCCTGGTAAACAAAGACAAATAAATAAATAAACCCAGATGTCCAAATACTTCATATCCATTCTTAATCCTTTAAATAAGGTAACAGATTTACAGGGTACTGATTCTAACAACAAATGTTAACTTTACTTAATCAGGCTGCACAAATAGTCAGACATAGTATGAAGTGTAGTTATGATGCTGTAGAGGCCTCATCCAGTGTAGCTGCTACAGGCTCTGTAATCAGCAGGTATGCATGGTTACATAGCCAGCCTATTCCTGAGGACTTAAAAGCAAAAATTGTGTCGTCCCCTTTAGACTAGAATGCCTTGTTTGGCCCTCAAGCTGCCAGCATTTTCATAACCCTTCAATAGCAGGGTAAAACCATGAAAGATTTAAAACTACTTCTGTTAACTTCTCTACCTAGGTACCCGAGGAATTACTGAACCAAACCTACCTGTTTTGTCAGGAGGGACCCTAGGCCTAGTCAGAAGCACTTTATGGCTCCCAGAAAGAGACTCCCAGATAAATCCCAGAGGGGGGCCTAATATGAGAGGGGGATAAATCTCTGTGACTTTCTACAAGCTCCTTCCCTCCTGGCCCCCATCCCTTCCCTGCCCCTCTAAAAAAGGCTGGCTCAATCTGCCGCCTCCTGGGAAAAGATTACCAAAGGCAAATGGGTGCTGTCGATCATAAAAAAATGGTTATGCCATGTCTTGGATACAGATTCACCTTCTAAATGACATATGCCCCTCATCCACACAGTCATGTTCATCTGCTTACACGCATTTAACAGAAACTACAGGCGCAAGGCACAGTAGGGCCAATGCCAGAAGAATTTGTGAGAAAGGAGTTTTACTCCAGACTTTTGCTAGTGCAGAGTAAGTGAAGGGTAATAGAAAACCATACGTGGTCTCTCCTTACTAAATTTCTTATTAAAAGCACCAACTTTTGAAATGTTGTCACTGTACACACTAGTACCTTTCATTCTGTTGTCAGATTTTTGTAGTTTCCCTAGATCTAAAGGATGCTTGCCTCTCTATAGTAATTTGGACCCCGTGCAAGAGATTTTTAGGTTTTGTGCTGGGTCATCTCGCTATCAGTTTACTGCTTTGTCTTTTGGGCTTTCCACAGCCCAAGAGTTTTCACAAAGCGTCTGGCACCAGTGATTGCCTTCAAACTATAGAATTTAGATTTTTCCTTGCTTAGATGGCCTGTTAATCCAAACTACTCACCATGAATTATCCTACAGTACCTCCAGTTCACCATTCACCTCCTATCTCAGTTGGGATTTATGATCAAGTGCAAAAAATCCTCCCTGCAGCCATCTCTGGATCTAGTTTTTCTGGGCTGCAGCACAGAGAGTACAGGCCTACTTACCTCAAAAGAAGGTGCAGAGCCTTACAAACTGCTTCCACAACCTTACCTCTGTCAGTCATTGTTCAGCCAGGGAGATCCCAGGGGCTCTGGGGTTCATGACAAGCTACTGTGCCAATGCTCTCCTTAGCCAGACTGCATATGAGGGAAATCCTGTTGTACCTGAAAACAGTTTGGTCTCAGCACTCTCACCCTCTGGACATAGTGATTTCCCATTTACCCTGTCTCGGAAGGGGACACTTATGGTGGAAGGATCAGGTGAAACTCAACCCAGGACTTCCCTTCACTCCTCCAGCCCCAGTTCAGGAAATACATACAGATGCCTCGGATGAGGCATGGGGGGTCTTAACATGCACCCAGTGAACACTGGGCAGATGGCAGCCAGTGCTACTAAACGAACACAACTACATGAAGGAAATGAGGGTCTTCATCCAAGCTCTTCAAGTCTTTTTAAATCTGTGGAAACCAAGTACCCTATGAGTGTTCACAGACAACACAACAGTAATGTGGTACATAAACAACAAGAAGGGACCAAATCTTACCAGTTGTGCATGTTGGCACAGAAAGATGTTCTTCATTCCACATTGCTGCAGTCCTAACCATTGGGTAGTCCGCTGTCCAGTCGGCCCGAATACCAAAGTATATGGCTGACGTCGGTCAAGGCGCATTAGACTGATGTCAGGACGTCAGGGTACTAATGCGCATGACCGACGTCATATCCTCAGTCTTTTTTGCCGCATGGTCCGATGCAGAAGCAGTTTTGCGAGTGCAGGTTGGCGTTCTGAAAAATTTCCGAAGTCGGAGTTTCAGACCGAATCAAAGTTGGTTAAGTACCCCGTTGGGGAACATTTTGGTTTTTTCTTGCCTCAGTATTTAACCGGATGTCAGAAAAAGTGAATAACTGTATTTCTTGTGGGAAGCAGATACCTCATAGGGATTACCATACTTTGTGTATACCTTGTTTAGGGCCTGAGCACCTCGTTGTTGGTTGCCGCTCTTGTGCTAGATTTAACAAACGCACAATTAAGAGAAGGTTAGACTGTGCCAGGTTAGTGTTTGGGAAGCGTTGTAATTATAAAATGCCGTCGGATGCTCCGACGCCCGCTTCGTCCAAAAAGCGCAAAGACAAAACAGCAAAGCCTAGGGTTGATGAACCGGCAGCCCCGGACGTCGGTTCTTTAGAAGGCTCAGTGGAGCCAGAGGTTTTGCCAGGAGTTTCTTTGGAGTCTCAGGCAGAGACTTTACTGTTACAGGATGTGCCCTCTCAGGAGGTAGGCCAGGCTGAGGGGGCTTCTCAGGTAACTGTTCTTCCCTCTCTTCCCAAGGTAGTTAGAGCCTCTCCTTCTGTTTCCAAAACTTCTTTGAGAGGTAGGCCAAGTTTAGCTTCAGTGGGGGCTTCTCCTAGCACTTCAGGTTCTGTGCCTAAGAAACATATGCTTAAAATGGCAGAAGATTTAATTACTATGATTAGAGGCTCTATGCCCCCTCCTGATAAGAGGCCTAGGGTGGAACCTGAGTTTGAGAGTTTTGAACAGTGTTCAGAGGCTTCTGAGTCTTCTGCGGAAGACTTGCAGGAGTATCCTCCTTATTCTGATTCTGATGTGGATGATTCCACTCCTACAGCTTCTCCTCCTGAGGATTTCTCATTTTCAGAGACTCTGCATTCCATGAGGGAGCACTTTAAATGGGAAGGCCAAGATTACTCTGATTCCAGGAAAAGGCTTAGGGAATTCTTATTTTTACCCCAGCATAGGCCCTTAGCTATACCTCCTGTGTTGAATGTGGTGGAAGATGTTTTTGCAGAGGCTTCCCTGAACCCTGATTCTTTGCCTCCTGCCCGGTTAAACCTGATAGGTACTATAGGGTGCCTGAAGCTCATAAGTATCTGTTTAAGAGTCCTAGGGCAGACCCGAAACTATTTCTCAGGGGCCTAAAGGTGTTAAGGCCTCTGTTGTTAAAAATCCTGTTCCCACTGATAAAGAGGCAAGGGCTTTGGATAGGTGGGGAAAGAAAGTGTATACTTCTTCCACTTTAGCCATGAGGCGTTGAATTGTCAGTTTCACATGCTAAAATATCAAAATTATCTCCTTTCACAATTGAAATCTAAGGTGGATGCTTTGGCGGAAGGTATAGAGTGTAAAGAGTTGCTGGATTTAGTTCATGTGTCTGAACAAGTGGGTAAGCATTCTTTGCAATGTGGTTTTGATGCTGTGCAGGCCTCCTCGAGGGTGGCTGCCACTAGTTCTGTTCTTCGCAGGCATGCCTGGTTGAGGGATCAGAATTTAGCAGAGCATGTTAAGACTAGGATTTTGGATGCTCCTTTACAGTCTGATGTGTTATTTGGTTCGCCTGTGGAAGCAGTTTTAAAGAAAATGGAGGACAAAGCTAAGTCTATGCAAACTGTTAAAGATTTTTGCAGTTGCAGCCACCAAGTTTAGTAGAAATTGGCCTACTAAGGGATGGACATATCCTGCTTATGATTCTCAGTCTAGGGGTAGGTCTAGGCGTGGTAGGGGCAGAGCTCAAGGTTCTTTTAGGCCTAGAACAGGGGTTCACCTGCTCAGACTTCTGGTGAGGGCAGGGGTCAGTCCTTTCGTAAACAGACCCAATGACCTGCCTTTTCAGCTGCCAGTAGATTCTCGTCTGGCAGCTCCTTTGGGAGGAAGACTGTCTCTTTTCAAAGAAAATTGGGATTTAATCACTCAAGACAGCTGGGTGTTGGATATCATTCACCACGGTTACAGGTTTTATTTCCATACATTGCCCCCTTTCAAAGGCATGCCAGACGTTCCCCTCCACAAAGGAAAGAGGCTCACAAGCAAATTTCTCTGTTACTCCAAATAGGGGCCATTCAGCCAGTCCCTGTACCAGAAAGGGGCCTAGGATTTTACTCTCGCCTGTTCCTAGTACCAAAGAAGGGGAACACGTGGAGACCAATTTTGGATTTATCTATCCTCAACACTTATCTGGACATTCCCAAGTTCAAGATGTTGACGTTACAACAGCTTTTACCTCTGCTGGGCAAAGATCATTGGATGGTAACTTTAGATCTCAAGGAAGCTTACCTTCATGTGCCTATAAGACTAAGTTGCAGGAAGTATCTGCGTTTTCGAGCTGGAAATTCTCATTATCAGTTCTCTCGTTGCCCTTTGGCTTATCTACTGCCCAGAGTATTCACAAAGGTTCTGGCTCCAGTGATAGCTTACTTCAGGCTAAAAGGAATTCAAATCTATCCTTACTTGGACGACTGCCTGATTCTGGCTCAAGAAAAGGAAGACCTTCTACAGCATCTGGAATATGTCATAGCAGTGCTAAGATGCCTAGGGTATTCTGTGAAGCGAAATAAAGTCCAGTCTAGTACCCTCTCAAGACATGTGCTTTCTGGGTGTGAGACTGAATACAGCAGCCCAGATGGCCTTTTTAACCCCGGACAAGCAACAGAATCTTTCCAGTTACTTCCATCAACTATCTCTTCAGTCCGGGCTGACTGCAAGGACAGTCCTTCAAGCCTTAGGGTTCATGGCATCTTGTATTCTGGTGCTTCCCAATGCCAAACTGCATATGAGGAAGCTGCAATGGTATCTAAAAAGTGTATGGACACAGCACTGCCAGGATTTGGACACTGTCATTCAAATAATACCTTGCATTCAAAAGAATTTTTGTGGTGGGCTCAGGAATGTCACCTAAACAAGGGACTCTCTGTGACCCGGCCAGAGGCGAGTCAGATTTTAACGACAGATGCCTCGGACATTGCTTGGGGAGCTCATCTAAATGGAAAGTGGATACAAGACAAGTGGCCTGCCAGACTACAGCATCTACATATCAACATGAAAGAGATGTTAGCAGTCCAGTTTGCATTAATGGCTTTCAAGGAGTTACTTCTTCCTGGGCAGGTGTTGATTCTAACAGACAACACAACTGTCATGTGGTACATCAACAAACAAGGGGGAACACATTCTTATCCTCTATGCAGGCAAGCAATGATTTTATGGGAGACTGCGCTCAGCTTGCAACTAACTCTTCAGGCAAGGTTTCTGCCGGGAGCACAGAACTCCTTAGCAGATGTGTTAAGCAGGCAAATCATGGATCCCCACAGTGGAAACTGGATCTTCATGTATTTCAGAAATTGACAGTGTCATGGGGAACTCCAGACATAGATCTGTTCGCTTCTCCACTGAACCACCAGCTGCCAAAGTTTTGCACAAAGGGGTTTCATCATACAGCTTGGAAAGTGGATGCTCTTTCTTTCAGTTGGAAAAATCTTCATGTGTATGCCTTTCCACCTCTGCCTCTTCTCCCAAAGGTGCTCCTAAAGGTCAGACAAGACAAGCCAAGGATGATTTTAATAGCTCCAGATTGGCCTCGGCAACACTGGTACCCACTACTAAGGAGTCTGGTAAGGAAGCCTCCATGGCCTTTACCTTTGATTCCACACCTGTTATCTCAGAAGGACGGTCACCTGCTCAATGTCAAGCTTCACTCTCTTCATCTAACAGCATGGCATATTCTGTTTTGAAACACAGCAGGTCTCAACTTCCTCAACAAGTTTTAAATGTGATTATGGAAGCCAGAAGACCTAGTACAAGGAAAGTGTACGCAGAAAAATGGAAGAGATTTTTATTTTGGAGTGCAGCAAAGAATTTGGAGATTTCTGAGCCTAATTTGAGTGTGGCTCTTCAATATCTTACTGAGTTATTGGACAAAGGTTTGTCCTTCTCTTCCATTAAGATTCATGCTGCAGCAATTTCAGCTCACTATGATTGTGACCCTCCATTGTTTTCGCATCCTTTGTTCAAGCAGTTTCTTAGAGGGGCAAAGAATATAAGACCCCCGTAGAGCTCCTACTCCTGCTTGGGATCTCAATTTTGTGTTGGAAAAACTTACTCTACAACCTTTTGAGCCTGCGGCTACTGCTGAATTGAAATACTTGTCATGGAAGACTGCTTTTTTGTTGGCTATTACTTCTGCAAGAAGGGTTTCTGAGTTGCAGGCCCTTATGGCAGTAGAGCCCTTTTTGATTTTCCATAAGGATAGGGTATCATTACGTACTAATCCTTCCTTTATGCCTAAGGTGGTTTCTAGTGTGGCTTTAAACCAAACTATTCATTTGCCTACTTTCTATGCAGATCCCCAAAATAAGGGAGAAAAGATTTTGCACACTTTGGATGTACATAGGCAGTTACGTTATTATTTAAGCAGGACTAAGGCTTTCAGGCAGTCTCAGCAGTTGTTTGTTTCTTTTGCTTTGAGTTCTCAGGGCAAGCCTGTGTCTAAGCAAACTATTTCTAAGTGGATTGGGTTTTGCATTTCATTTTGTTATTCCCATCATGGCAAGGAGATTCCAGCTGGGATTAGGCCTCATTCCACTAGGGCTACTGCCACTTCTACAGCATTTCTAAGGGGTGGCAACTAAGGATATTTTGGAGGCAGCTACTTGGAGTTCAGTACATACTTTCTCTAAGCATTACCACCTTCCTCTCTACTCTAAATCTAGGGCTGGTTTTGCCACAGCTATTTTGCAAGGCATGTTGACAGCTCCTGCTTCCTTATGATTTGCCAGCCTCCCTTACCTCTGCTTTGGGATTCTACCCAATGGTTAGGACTGCAGCAATGTGGAATGAAGAACATAGTACAGTTTTGTACCTACCATAAATGTAGATGTTCGAGGATCCACATTGCTGCAGTCCAATTTACCCTCCCTCCTTCCCCTCTGTGTTTAGGGGTGGTGGTGTGGGTTAGGCTATATTCTTGTAAATTTGTATATATTGTATATATGTTTGGTGCAGGGTTTTTTGGTGTTTTTGGTTTAGGCCTTGTCTTTTTAGGGTCTTCTGACATCTGGGGCAAGAAAAGACTGAGGATATGACGTCGGTCATGCGCATTAGTACCCTGGCGTCCTGACATCAGTCTAATGCGCCTTGACCGACGTCAGCCATATACTTTGGTATTCGGGCCGACTGGACAGCGGACTACCCAATGGTTAGGACTGCAGCAATGTGGATCCTCGAACATCTACATTTATGGTAGGTACAAAACTGTACTTTTTGTCTCTTGCCACCCAGAAAGTCATGTTGCTTATAGCAACATACATTCTTTCGCAGAACAGTGTGTTATCAGATGCTTTAAGCGGGTCCTTGGAGGACCCTCATGAATGGACCCTGAACAAACATGTTTTCAAGGACGTCTTTCACTGTTTGGGAACTCATCATATAGAGCTTTTTCCTTCGAAGATCAACAAATAGCTTGGGCTATTTTGCACCAGAGACCCTTGCCCCTCAGCTTGGAGGACAGATGCTCTAATTTTTCAGTGGACAAGGAAGTTCCTCTACACCTTCCCTCCATTGCCACACCAAGCAGATCTCATCACACAACAGAAAGGATTACTGCTTCTCCCCACTCTATCATTCCTAAAACTAACTCTATGGATGATGGGGTTCCAGTTCCTTACAGGCACCATTATTCTGAGGATGTTGTTAATGTTCTTCAAGAAACCAGGAGACTCACCACTCGAACGTCTTACTTAGCCAAATGGAACAGCTTCTCCTGTTGGTGTCAAACGAATGGGCAGGACCCCAACCAATCAGAAGTACATTCCATTTTGAAATACCTGCATGAGCTCTTACATACAGGTCTTCCATCAAAGCCCACCCGACAGCCATCTCTTCTTACTTCCCCACATACGTCCAGATCTGAGATTGTTATTCCTTAAAGGGCTTCTGCATCTTAGACCACCTAAAAAAAAATTATCCTTACTTGGGACTGCAGTTTTGTGCTGGAAAAGTTTACCTTACCTCTTTTTGAACCAGCAACAGCAGCAAACCTCAAATTCTGCACCTGGAAAATTATCATGCTTGTGGCCCTCACTTCAGCTATGAGAGTTTCAGAGATTCAGGCACTTGTGGCCATTCCTTCCCTTCTCATTTTTCACAAAGACAGGGTGACTCTCCAGGCTAATCCTTTATTCATGCTTAAAATAGTGAACTAGCTGTCCAATCAGAACATAAACCAATCTACCTTCTTTCCCAGCCCACAGAGTCAGGGAAGGGGGTAGAGGATGCTGTATTCTCTCTGCACATTTACAAACAGCTAAGATTCTATTTGGACAAAATAAAATCCACTAGATCATCTGATTAACTGTTTACTTCATGGATTCTAAACTGTGCCAACCGGTATTCAAGTAAACCATTGCAAGCTGGATTTCTAGGGCCATCTCCTTTTGCTGCTCTCTATATGATAAGTCCTTGCCCTCAAGCTCACTCTATAAGGGCAGTAGCAACCTCTGAAGCTTTCTGCAAAGGAGTGAATGCCAGGTCCATACTGTAGGCTGCCACCTGGTTATCTGTGCACATCTTTACTAAACACTAGAGTCCTGATGCCTTTTTAATGTCCCGAGCTGATTTTATTAGGTGTGTTGGACATTTCTGCCTATTAACCAACTACCCTTTGTTTCGCTTTAGCTCTGGAAATCACCCATGTGTTAGGGCAGTGATCTCAGTCAAGACATAAGAATGTTGTAACAGTGATTTTGGTCAGGATGTGGGAATACTGCAAGAATGATTTCAGTCAAGACATAGTGCAGTTTTGTAAGAATGTACTATAACAGTAAATATCCTACTGATCACCATTGCAGTATTCCTTCCCATTGTCCTTCCCCTCAATTCCTATCCCATGGGAAACACCCTAGAACCAAGGGGGCATTCTTATCACTTAATACTATGCCCCTCCTAACTGACCAGTTTTCTGTCTCCGGAATCTTCAGGCCACTGGCTTGGAGACAGTCTGAGGAATTACGCTCACATATCCGCCCATATACTTCTATGCTTGCGAACTGAGGTTGCACATCGGATGTACGATACTGAGAAGGTAAAGCTTTGGTACCCCGGGCCAGACTTCAATAGTGATAACCCATGTGTTAGGAATACTGCACCAATGGTCAGTAATACATCGTACTGTTATGGCAAGTTCTTACACAACTGTATTTTCTTCATTGTTTATTAAAATAAAATAAAAAAACTCTCTAAACATGTTTTAGGATTTTAGGAGGGTGAATTTCACTGAAAGACATAGATCTATATTCTTGTTATTGGAATAATTTAAAAAAGAGGGTGGATAATGCTACGAGTAAACAAGGCAAGGTTTTGCATGAAATGAAGAATGGGATGATAAGGAAACTGGCCATCATGTTCGACTAGATTTGTAATGGCAGACATATGTAAATATTTAGATGGAACACTGGCAAACAATAGCAGTCATACTTAAGTTCATTAGGTAGTCACGAGGCATGCCATCCAGGGGAAACTGATTAATCTACCCTTGTTTTCCAGGTGCCTTGGGCATTGTCTAGTTAAGTGGCTTACTCAGAGTTGGACAGTGAACAAAAGGAGACTAAGAGAATCAAACCTTAGACTACAGGAAGCATTTTTTGTTAACTGATCACAGCTTTATTCCCCTGTACTAACTGCCTCTATTTCTGTTTAAAAGGGTTAAAATGTGGGTTATAATAGTGGGGAAGCAAGTAAATCAATAAAAAATGGTGAAATTTGACAGAGAAGCTAGGTATTCAAGAACTTTAGCTTCTTTATTCAGTAGAACAAGTGCAGCTGAGGAGGAGGCAGAGAAATTGCAAGGGTGATGTCTTTGGGAAAATCAAGTGATTTCATTGACTATGACAGGGAAATCCTGTTGTTGCAAGAGGTGAAGTCTGAAAATTGAAAAGGGAGGCCAGGACCTATCTAGATGGTGTAATAAACTTGGCATTTGTAAAAGAGTGAAGAGGGAATGTTTCTGCTTTACTTGGGGCAAGGTCTGCTGAGGCATGTAGTGATTGCACACTGACAAAGTTTGCAACTGAAAATAAGTTAAAGTAAGTTACCATGTTAGAAGGGAGAACAATGGAAATTGTAAGATTATTGATATCAGAGAAATATACTGATTGCATTTTAAGTGCCAGTATAAAGGTGTTTTTTAATCTTTTTTGGGGTGGAACAAAATTGTTTGTTGTATTTAAAGAGTAGAACCTTTACACACAAGCAGAAGCAACCTGGCAAAAGAGGCAGAGTGATGGAAACATTCTGCAGTTGTAGAAAGAAAGGGGAGTCTGTATGGGCAGCTGCTTACTTGGATTGGATGCTCCAGGCAGCTGCTTACTTGGATTGGATGCTCCAGGAAAGGAAGTGTGTTTGACGAAGGCATTATGTTCTTCATTAGGACACATTTGCAGCATTCCTAAGTTATGGGAAATGTCTTGCTAATGATAGCATACATCAATCAAGCCAGTCTTCAGAAGCTTAGGCAACTTCCTCTTGCCCTATATGTCTGACCTATGTACATACTAGTACTTAATAGATGCATGGATGTGAGAATCGCCAGAACCTTTCATGAATGAAGACTTTGTCTGCGTCACGGTCTGTCAACAGTATGGTCAGCTCAAAATACAGACATTTAAGGGCAGTTAAGTAGCCTGTTGGAGATTTTTCCTCTTTACCTTTAAAAAACCTGTGAAAAACGGTACTACTCTTGTCAGCAAAGAAAAGGAAATGCAACTTCAGATGACAAATATCTTATAAGAACAAGCATTCTCAGTGTATTTTCTGTTGAAGCCCTAAACATAATTATAGAGTTTTCCATCTTTGAGTCTGTATACCAAAGACCATTCACATGTCTTCTCAGTTCTTTAAAACTTTATATCAAGAACAAGTGACAAAAAGCTTTGGCTTCTACATCCCCCATCACCCTAAGAAGAAAACTAAAAAAGTGAAAGAAGGGAAGTTTGGATAATCATTTAAAGACAGATGTCTCTGTTGAGGGACTTCATCAGCCCTGGAATTGTCCAATTGTTGTACCTGTTACTGCTGTCAAGATCCCTTGGGAAGTGGACATGGAGCAGGGCTTCAGTAAATCCAAACTGACGTACTGGGTGGCTTATTTTGCCATGAAGCGATAGCCATGGCTGATATCTCTGCAGGAGTCAGGGGAATCCCACAAATAGTAGTCTACGAAAATGCCCCAGGTAGTTTTATGGTGGTAAGTATGGGTTCTGTTCCTCCTCATACGATTTCCGTAGACACTCCTAAGAAGGAAACCAAAACACTATGGACACATTTTTTTCCTCCACCCACTCCCCTTGGGAATCCTGAAGAGGAGTGGGATTTTTTAAAGCCCTCACACTTTGCAGACCCCACATTTTGCTTCTTTACCCTCTGCTTGTACAGCTCATCAAAGAAAGAAGGATTTCTCTTCTGAGAAAGAAATTTCTTAAGTTTCAGAGTCTGAGGGCTCAGATTATTCATCCTAAATTCCCTTTCCTGCCGGTTATGAATTTAAAGTGCACAACACTAAATCTTGTGACTCCCTTCACAAGGGATTCACTTTTAGCAGTACCATTTACAGGATGATGGAACATTTTAATTGAAAAGGTAAGTAAATATCTGATTCCCTAAAAATATGCTGTGATATAGTGTATATGGAGGTGTTTAAACACCCTCTGCTGTCCCACCAATTCTAGAAACTCTGGAAGGTACCTTTTGTCAGCTTCTCTGGCTCATGAATTCCAACCACCTTCCCCCAAAATGCTAAACAAATTTTATAAAGTACCTGATATGTATAAGTACTTCATATAAAAAACATACTTCTGATTTTGTAGTTCAGTCGAACCAGATAAGGCCTCTAAAGTGCTTCCTTCCACACACCCTTTACCCGGTGTCAAAAAGAGCCAGGCCATGGACAGATTTTGCCAATTTGTTTTTTCATGCTATTTACTATCAAACACATATGTCAAGGTACATGCCTTCTATCTTTGATTGTATGGCTAAAGTGGTTTCTTTTTCCTCAAAAAAATGTATTGTTCAAATACAGTTGAATATAACATCTTAATAAGTATGTACACTATTTACATCAGCCTGATACTATAACAGAGCTCAATGTATACAATTACTTTATAGGTATAACAATCCAGTTATCAGAGTGTATCTGTTCAGTTATTGTAGTGTCAATCAATGATAAGACATTTTTCCATGGATTGTTAATAAATGGCTCAGGATGAATCCTTAATTTTTTAATTTTAATTTCCAACAATGCTGTGGTCTTCTGTAGGCTGTAGAAGTCTTCCAAAGTCGGTATTGTGTTTCTATTCCATCTTCTTGTTATACACTTTCTTGAGATTGCAAGTATTGTCCATACTCCATACATATTTGACTCATTCAAATGAGGACCTTCGTACACATGTAATAATACTACAGCTTTAGATAAGTTAAACGATTCATTAAATAAAGCTTGTAAATTTTTTTTAATACCATTCCAAAATGGCTTAATTTTAACACAGTCAAAAAATGTGACTCCAATCTGCATTGTGTATTTGTTCACACCTCCAACACATGGAACACATAGCCCACCAGAACACACACCAGCATTGCCTTCACATAAAAACACAAACCACACACCCACTTTCGCGGAGGCTCTCAATAAAAATCTAACCAAACAGCAGAGACCTCCAAGGCAGAAACGCACTCGACCACCACAACAGAACACTAATTACGAGACACACAACTCACCTAAACAGTGTGCCATTCAACCAAAGCCCCTGATGCAAAGCAACATGCCCAACACACTAGTTATAGGTGACTCGATAGTGAGGCACACTGATGTCCCACTCACTAGGTTGAATAAGGAGAAAGTAACAGTCATCTGCCTGTCAGGCGCCAGGATCCGCCACATAACGCACGCACTCAGGTCCCTCAACAACAGGTACAAATATGACATTGTGATTGTACATGTGGGTGTGAATGACCTGAGGCGTACCTCCCTGGACAGCATGAAAAGAGATATGGAGGAGCTCTCAGATTATGTAGCCAGGCGGGTATGACCCTAGCCCTGAGCAGCATCCTACCATCACCCAGAATTACACCACAGTACAAGCAGAAGATGATTGATTTCAACAATTGGCTAAGTTTCTGATGTCATTCTAAAGGGATCCAGTATCTGTCTGCTTGGGATGACATGATTGACAGACCTCAATGCTTTGCCAGAGATGGCTTGCATCTGTCAGCCCTGTGTTCCTGATACTGGCCAAGGCTCTTGCCACCCCTATAGTGGCTTTTTTAGGCGGTGTTCCAAAGACCAAATTACCACCATAACAGCTACAAACAAATGCAATTTGAGGGTCATGCTGCTCAACAGTAGAAGTCTAACTCTCAAAGTACACTCACTTGAAGTACTCCTTAAAATGGAGAACTTGATAAACTCATTCCACACCTTTCAGCACCAAAACTTGGACCGAAGCTCCAAAGGCGGTGGTGTTTCCATATTCATAAAGGATGCACGCACCTCCAGACTGGTAGCCCAGCATAATGCATCTGAGATACTTCAGGTGCAGCTAACATTGGGCAAGACAGCGATTCAGGTCGTAGCCTGCTATAGGTCCCCAGCCATGTCCCAAGATTCACACTTCACATTCCTAAGCACCCAGGAGAATATTATGGTCCAACCTAACACTCTCATACTGGGCAACTTCAACTACCCCTCCATTAACTGGGAAAACTACTCGTGTACCAATACATTTGCCCATTGCTTTCTGGAATTCATTAATTCCAATGCCCTGGACTAATTCGTTCTTACCCCCACTAGAGGTAGAGACATCTTTGACCTGGTCATTACTAACATGGGCAACTGTTGCTCTACACCAGTAGTCAACTCCTCCCTGGTTAGATCCGATCACAAGCTAATCACCTTGGAAATCCACATCCCTCCCACCCCCCCACCCCACCCCCACCCCCAACAAAGGTAACCACCATGAAAAACTTCTCCAAAGCTAACTTTGGGCTCCTAAAGACAGAGGTGGCTAACTTCACGGAACCCATGCAAATGGAGAATAGTTGAATGACCGCCATATCATACACCAATGCATGGATCTCGCCATACCCAATAGAACTAAGATGCTGTCCTCAAAAAAAAAAAAAAAAAAGGAAGCCAATCTGGTGGTCCCTGCTATAAACAAACTCTACAACAGGAGTAGGAAACTGATGCAGAATAAGGTGAAGTCCCAAGACTGGAAAAAAACTCCCTCATCAGTTTCAGCAAAAGGTTGAGATCCCTCATCAAATCCTCTAAAGCTAGCTATGAAAACAGAATTGCAGCAGATAGCAAAGAGAACCACAAGGCCTTCTATAGTTATGTAAAGAATCTCCATGGCAATATCCAGATTTGCTCTGAGCTACTGCACAATGGGATCTCCTATACCGAGCCAACAGATATTGCAAATATACTGGTGAACAGATTTAGTGCTAACTGTACCCCTCTCTCCCCCCCCAAAGGACCAATCACAATGCCATTAGATTGCCAGGCACCAAGTATTACTGCTGCACAGGTTAAAACAGCACTGTCCAAGTTCAAGAATACAGCTTCTATGGGACCTGACAGTATCCCTGGCTGTGTTCTACATGAACTACAGAGTGAACTGGCACCTCACCTGTGTGCCCTGTTCAATCACAGCCTCACCTCAGGCTTTGTCCCTACCGAATGGCGCACTGCTACAGTCATCCCTCTCCACCAAGGAGGAGCGAATACAGACCCTGTAAACTATCGCCTCATTACCCAGATGAGTCTGATATGTAAAGCTATGGAATGTGCGACGATTGGGGAGAGATGGGCAAAGGCTGCCAGCCTAGTCAAATAGAGTTTGATATATAATTCTGGCATTTGTAAATAAATGTAAAATGCAGGCATATTTTCCTGAGTGTAAAAGAATATTGTGAAATGTGGAACTGCAAAATGTGACAACATTGCACTCTGCTGGCCCAGTGAAGCATGTTGTGATCCTTTCATATTAAAATTCAGCTCTAGTGCAGCTGGATGAAGGTTTCAGGCCCATTGTTTTAAGGCTAAAGTTTATGACCAGAATTTAGATGTGGAAGGTGCTTTATTGCTTTAGTTTCTGTTAGAATATACATGTGAAATGTCTTCTATTGTTGTAAGTTTCTGTGCAGGTGTTAGATTGCCAAATAATATAGTTTGTTTGCCTGGGAAAACCTAAGTGTCAAAAATGATGTAATTTGGGAAGGGCCTTAGAGACATGTTTGTTAGTAATGTTTAAATACTATTTCTCACAAGAGACTTGAAGCATTTTGACTTTGGACATCCAACTTATCAGCACTCTGCCTTGTGCTCACATGTAAGTTTTAGCACTGTGATTTATTGTAGGAATAGTTAAAGCTAGTAAAGATTAATTAGGTATTTTTCTTTGAAATCGGACCTGTCCTACTGTATTATTTTAAGTTTCTGTGTGATCTCTGAACTCTTAGATATCTCTGTGGTGTAGTAGTTTTGTGTTTTAATTATTTATTAAATATTTTTAAAACCTTCTACCTGTGGCTGATTTGTGTAGAGATACGCTTTAGAGTACATTGCATATTTATAGAGGTTGTTGTAATAGGCCACTCTAAAGTAAGCCTTGACTGTTAGTCATACTACCATTGGATAATAATATTGCACAGTAATAGTTGGACACCCTTTTAAGGGCCTTTTAGTAGCTGATATTATTAACTGGCTGGTGGCAGTAATTACTACCGTATTGTCTGGGTAAAGGGGCACAGTTGGAGAATCTGCGTCAGCCTTTCCCAGGAGTGTCTGTGAAGTTGTATAAAAATCTCAGTGTGTGTGTGTGTGTGTGTTGTGTCAGCTACTTGGCAGGGACATGAAGCACTGGTTGGACAGAAAGGGTACTGGAGGTTTTAGCTTGCCCAGTTAGGCTGAGCCATGGACCCTATAGCTGTGCCAGTTGGGAGTCTTATTGGGGACCTGGTGAGCAAAGAAGCAACCAACCCCAGACTGACTGTGATCTCTGTGTGCACTTAAGGGAAATTGTACTTTATTGTGTGTATTAGTTATCCTCTTCTCTTCTAGGAGACGACCTCCCTGGTGTTAGCGGTGAGGATTGAGGCTCCTTGATTGCTGGGCCAGGGCGCGGTCATCACAAGTGTTTGGCAGTGGTGGGATATACTTCACATGCTAATTGGCTTGTAGTGGTGTGGGTAGAGCGAATTCCTGTGGCTTATGTACAGTGATCTCTGAAAGTGTTTTGTACTCTAAAACAGCCACAAAGTGTATACTCAGAGTTCAGATCACAATTGTTTTATTTCTTTTGTTAGCTTAGAGTTAGTCAGGATGAGCAGGCAGCATGTCAGTGGAAGAGTATGGATAGCTGACAATGAGCCAGCTGGCAGAGATGTGCCAGGCTAGGGGACTGGTGCATGGAAACCTGACTAAAGCAGACCTGTTTGCAGCCTTGGTTACAGCTGCATCCAAAAACAGCAGCCTGGAGAACAATCAGACTGACAGTGGAGATGCAATATCCTCGGAGAATAGGCAGCTCAACCTTCCTGCAGTGGGCTTAAAAATCCAGCTGGAGCTAAAGAGACTTGAGTTGGAGGCCAGGCGTATGGAACTAGAAGCAGCCAAGAAAATGAGGAGTCTACAAGCTGAGGAAAATGAATGGCATAGGAGGCATGAGAGGGAAATGCTGACTCTTCACCAGAGTCATGAAGGTAATGGGGAAGGGAGTAACCGGACCCCAGAAGCACAAAAGGTCAGTAAATTTCTTCCACAGTTTAAGGAGGTGGATAATTTTGATAGCATCATTCATATGTTTGAGCGGGTATGTAAACAGTATGAAGTTGACCAAGAGCTCTGGGTATGGTTCCTGACCCCCTTACTCCATGGTAAAGCTGTAACTTCTTTAGCAAAAATGCATGACACTGACTGTTTGATTATACTGCTGTCAAAAGACATTTATTAGAATGTTTTAAGCTAACAACTGAAATGTATAGGAAAAAGTTTTGTGAGCATAGACGCAAGGCAGATGAAAATGTATGTGTATATGTTGTTGAACTGCACACTTATTTTCATAGCTGGGTGAGTGGATATCAGGTCACTAGTTTTGAAGGGCTGGCAGACCTTTTGGTAAGGGAACAAGCCCTTAGCACTTTGCCTGAGGACATGAGGATCTGGTTAGCTGATAAACAGTGTACTTCACAGGAGTTGGGGAAGAAGGGAGACCTATACCTAGCAAGCAGGGCAGCCCTGCACAGGAAAGGGACCTCCAGTACTGCTCACGGGACTAAAGGAACCCATGATGGGCAGCACAGACTGCCTCAACAGAATCCACCAGTAGCAGGGGAAGCCACTAGTCCAGGTACACGTCCAGGAGCTAGGGTTAAATGTTTTGAATGCAACCAGTGGGGCCATGTGGCATACAGATGTCCACGGAGGCAAGGTGGGGAACCAAAGGTGAGGGAGCCAGTAAGTGAGAAAGACAAAATACCAATAGTGGGTTGTCTTGAGACAACCGGGGTATGGAACTACCATCCTGCAGATGTCCTGAGAGGGAAGGATTTGGATGAGGCAGTACTATGTACTTATGCGGTTACAAGTAGTGAGGCTAGGAGACAAGCATGTGGGTCTGGTAGCCTGGGGGAGACCCAGACAGACTGCATACTTGCAGCCAGGACTGCTGAGGTGGTTACTTTAGGGAATGAGCTACGCTGTAGCAGTGATACTGAATGTGAGCTACAGCTGCTTGTGGGTACTGATGTTCCCTTGGACAGGGTAACTGCAAAGGTAGAGGTGAATAGTAGTACTCAGGCTGACAGTGAGGCACCGCTGTCAGTGGATGCCAGACTTCCTGTGGAAAGGGAGCTGGGAAGGGTTACAAGGACAGACTTGAGACAGGCTCAGCTCTCAGACCCTACATTTCAAGGCCTGAGGCAGGTAGCTAGGGAGGCACCTGATTCTCAATCTGTATACTGGAACAAAGGGTTACTGTACAGAGTGTGGACCCCTGAGGGAGGGCTAGAAGGTGAGAGAGTACAGCAGTTGGTAGTGCCTAGAGCTTACCATCTGGCGCTTCTAGCCATCGCCCATGATATTCCCTTTGCAGGTCATGTGGGCATAAAACATACAAAGAGGCGCATTATGCAAAACTTCTATTGGCCTGGAATTTCCAGACATGTAACAGGGTACTGCAGGACCTGTGAGCAGTGCCAAAAGGTAGGCAAGGCAGGAGACAAGGTGAGAGCTCCTTTGATGCCTTTGCCTGTGATTGAGGAGCCATTTCAGAGGTTAGCTATGGATATTGTGGGTCCTCTGAGTACCCCAAGTTCCACAGGGAAAAAGTATATCCTAGTGATTGTAGATTATGCTGCATGATAACCAGAGGCAGTGGCTTTGTCCTCCATTGAGGCAGAGAAGGTGGCAAATGCTTTGCTAGAGATTTTCAGCAGGGTAGGTTTCCCAAAGGAAATATTGTCTGACAGAGGTGCCAATTTTATGTCAGACGTGCTGGCTTGTCTGTAGAAGTCCTATGGGGTGAAGCACATGAAGACCACCCCCTACCATCCCCAGACTAATGGTCTTGTTGAGAGGTTAAACTCTACAATCAAGTTCATGCTATGGACATTTGCAGATCTGTTTAAGAGTGAGTGGGACATATATTTGCCCCATCTGTTATTTTCTTACAGAGAGGTTCCCCAGGAATCCACTGGTTTTTCACCCTTTGAGTTGCTGTATGGGCATAGAGTGAGGGGACCTCTAGATTTAATTTGAGATGAGTGGGAAGGTGAGTGAGAGTCTCACAAGGAGTCTATTGTGGCATATGTCCTGAACCTCAGGACAAGGCTCAGGGAACTCATGGGCCTGGCCCAGGAGAACCTGGCAGAAGCCCAGCAACAGAAAAAGATGTGGTATGACAGGAATGCTCGAGCTAGGAGAGTATGCTGTAGGGCAGCAGGTGATGGTTCTCATTCCTGTCAGACACAACAAGTTGCAAGCAGCTTGGGAGGAACCCTACAAGGTGGTGTGAAAGGTAAGTTATGTTAACTACATGGTAGAAGTGCTAGGCAGACGGCAGGGACACAAATTGTACCATGTTAACATGATGAAACCTTACCATGATAGGAAGGCCCTTGTGCTGAGCATTTGCAGTGGATTGCAGGAGGAGACTGAGGAAGATCTGGGGACTAATCTCCTCAGTGAGCCCTCGGGCTGACACCTTGGTGGAAGGGGTAGCAATGTCCCCAGCTATCTCCTACCCAGGTTTGAGAAATCCGAGCAGTGTTGCAGGAGTGTGGGGGCATGTTCACCGGGAAACCATGGAGCACCCCACCTGGTGCAGCACCAAGTGGATACAGGACCCCAAAGGCCTATCAGGCAGGCCCCTTATAGGGTGCCTGAGAGAGTCAAACAGACTTTGAGGGAGGAGGTACAGGAGAGATGTTGGAACTAGGGGTGATTCAAGAGTTCAACAGTCCCTGGGCCTCACCAGTGGTGTTGGTGCCAAAGAAGGATGGCAGCAACATGTTCTGTGTGGATTACAGGAAATTAAAAAAAGTCACACAGAGTCAGATGCTTACCCCATGCCTAGGACAGATGAGGCCCTAGAGCAGCTGGGTGGGGCTAAGTATCTTACAACCATTGATCTTACCAAGGGTTACTTGCAGGTGCCCTTGACTTCCAGTGCTAGAGAGAAGTCGGCCTTTGTGACTCCTTTTGGCTTTTATGAGTTCACAAAATATGCCCTTTGGGATGAAGAATGCACCAGCGTCTTTCCAGAGGCTGGTAGATCATATCTTAGCAAAATCAGGAGGGTTTGCCCTTGCTTACATGGATGATATTGCTATCTACAGCCATTCCTGGCAAGAGCACCTTCAGCATGTCAGGGAGGTGCTGGGCAGACTACAGAGGGCAGGGTTGACTATTAAGCCGAGCAAATGTCAGGTGGGTATGGCAGAGGTCTCCTAAATAGGACATAGAGTGGGGAGTGGTAAGATAAGGCCAGAACCTGCCAAAGTGGAAGCTATGCAGGCATGGCCTGCACCTGTTACCAAAAAGCAGGTGAGGGCATTCTTGGGGACAGCAGGGTATTACAGAGAGTTCGTTCCCATTTATAGTACCATAGCTGCTCCCCTCACAGACCTGACAAGGAAGAACAGGCCAGATAAGGTAGTGTGGACCCCAGCATGTGAGCAGGCATTTCAGAAGCTTAAGGAAGCTTTGGGAGGAACCCCCTGTGTTAGCCAGTCCAGACTATAGCAAGGAATTTGTTGTGCAGGTGGATGCTTCAAACTATGGGGTGGGGGCTGTACTTAGCCAGATTTCTTCAGAGGGAGAAGAGCACCCAGTGGTTTATCTCAGTCTTAGGCTCCAACCCAGGGAGGAATGCTACGCAGCGGTAGAAAAGGAATGTCTAGCCATAGTGTGGGAACTACAAAAACTTCAGCTTTATCTGTATGGAAGAAAATTCACTGTGATGACAGATCACAACCCTCTAACATGGTTAAACAGAGCCAGTCAGCAAAATGCCAAGTTGCTAAGATTGAGTCTGGGGTTGCAAGCATATGATATGTCAGTGCAGCACCGCAGTGGGAGTAGCAATGTCAATGCAGATGGGCTCTCAAGACAGGGAATGGGGTGAGGTACACCCAGATAGACCTGACTCTCGCAAGCGATGTTTCTCAAGGGGCACTTGAAATACTTGCTTGAGTTCCCGGGGGGGGGGGGGGGAGATGTAACGATTGGGGAGAGATGGGTGAAGGCTGTCAGACTAATCAAATAGAATTTGATATATAAATCTGGCATTTTTAAATAAATGTAAAATATGGGCATGTTTTCTTGAGTGTAAAAGAATATTGTGAAATGTGGAACTGCAAAATATGTGATAACATTGCCCTCTACTTGACCAGTGAAGCATGTTGTGATCCTTTCATATTAGAATTTGACTTCACGGCAGATGGATGAAGGTTTTAGGCCCATTGTTTTAAGGCTAAAGTTTATGACCAGAATTTAGATGTGGAAGGTGCTTTATTGCTTTAGTTTCTGTTAGAATATACATGTGAAATTTGTTCTATTGTTGTAAGTTTCTGTGCAGGTGTTAGATTGCCAAATAATACAGTTTGTTTGCCTGGGAAAACCTAAGTGTCAAAAATGATGTCACGAGATGGGTTGCCAACTGGCTCACTGACAGAACCAAAACCAAAAAGGGGACCAGCACACTCAGCAACAGGATTCAAATCCAAATGAATGTTTATTTAAAGGTGGTTAAAAAGCAACCTTCCATTAAATTGCACAAACCGGTTTCGGCTAATGTAGCCTTTCTCAATGTGACTTTTTCAATTACACAAAACAGTTGCTTAGACAAACACCTTAACATCCTGGTACTCTTAATATACCCTTGTGTTAAAGTGGTATCATCCTAACTAAACTTGTTTGATGGATACTGTTTCAGTGAAAAGTTAGGACATATCCAGCAAAAATATATTTATATATTCATATTTTAAACAGCATACTTCTATGATCCTGAAAATTTAAACTTAATTATCTATAAATGCAAATTATTCATGTTATAATATAAATGGCTTGTATAATATACAGCCAAAATATTAATTGTATATTTTACAGGACTCAGAGGCAAGAATGAAATGAATTTGCATAGTGTAACTATAATGTGGTTTGAGGTTGGTAACATGAATATTTATAATAGCCAACAATCTGTTTTTAGTCTTTCAGCGGCATACCCTCCTGAAGCTGATACCAATGTTAAAATAATTATTTGGAAGAACCATCATGTACTTCATATTCATTTAAATCTGGCTTAAAAAAAAGCCCCAAGAGTAGTAATCCACTTGTTTTCCATGTTAAGTTTATTATGCCAACCCATCTTGAAATTTCTGTGAAGTTGAATTTTGTGTATGATGACAAACCTAAACGACGCTCCTGTGTGATATTGACTGTGTTTGTATAAAGCATTAGTAATCCTTCTATTTCTTATGGAACTTAAATGCTCACTAATCCTAATTCTGATGGGTCTAGAGGTCTGCCCAACATAAAAGGCAGAACACGTGCATTGGGCCAAATAAATCACCCAATCAGAGCTGCAATTAGCAAAGATATTGATATTGTAGACCTTGGGGGTGTTTTTGCTGGTGAATTCTTTGCTTTTGCAAATGTATTGACATGCACTGTAATGTCCGCATGGATAACATCCCACTAAGGCATCACCAAAAAGTGTTGTTTGTAATTTAGTGACTGGTGTAAACCTTTTGTAATGTGTTAGTTGAGATTGAATAGTGCGTCCCCTTCGATAAGAAAAAGCACAGGTATCAGGGAGAATGTCATTAAGAAATGGATTTGACTGTAGTATATCCCAATGTTTACTAACAATTTGTCTAAACCAGGATGTGTTGTTACCATACGTGGTGACTAATCTAATGGGCTGTCTATCTTGTGTGGTATCATCCTGTAATCTGTTATACTTTAATAAATCCGATCTTCCCCTGGCTTGGATTTGTTTGGCCGTATTGGTTAGATGATTAGGATTATATCCTCTGTCCACAAATTTTTTTGTTAGTTCTTGTGTTTGTGTAGAATATTCAGCATCCGTAGAGCAAATCCTTTTCAACCGCAAATATTGTGACTTTGGAATGTTGCTGATGATGTGGCGGGGGTGAGAGCTGGTAGCATGAAGCAAGGTGTTATATTGTGGGAATTTTCTGTGTATTGATGTTGCTAAAGTGTGATCAGGTAATCTTTTGATGACAACATCCAGAAAAACAATTTCATGATACCCAGTATTGACAGTAAATTGTATGTCAAATGGATTGTTGTTTCGATAATCCATAAATTTGGATAATTCCTCCAAACCTCCCCGCCACACCAACCAGCAGTCATCCAAATATCTGCGCCATATGTCCATATAGTCCATATAAATATTCCGCTGGACATCATATATGAAGGCCTGTTCATAATATCCCATAAATAAATCTGTGTAAATTGGGGCAAAAGATGCCCCCATTGCTGTTCCTTTGATTTGCCAGTACGGGTTGCCTTCAAAATAAAAGATTTTTTTTTTGTAATACATATTCAGTTATCTTGATCAAAAAATTGTTAAATCCAGTGGAATATAACTTGGATTGATTTAACCAATACGTAACTGCCAAAATGCCAGCTTTGTGTGGAATACTTGTGTATAGGGATGATGCATCTAATGTACATAACAGCCAATCCTCTTCCAGTTGCGAGTCTTTAATAATATTCAAAAATTGTGTGGTGTCTTGGATGCGTGATCTGACCATAGTCAGTAATGGCTTTAAATATTCAGTCAGAAAAGCAGATAAAGGTTCAGTAAGGGATCCTCGACCTGAAATTATGGGTCTGCCTGGTGGATTCATTAGATCTTTGTGTATTTTTGGTATTAAATAAAGGTATTGTGGCATTGGTTCCGGCACCTTGAGTTGCCTAGCAACTTGTGGGGTGATGATACCCTCCTCAACAGCTAAATCTATAAATGAATCAATATCAGTTTTGAAATTAGGAGTGGGATCCACTACCATCTTTATATAAAACTGCGATTGAGATAACTGTTTAAGTGCCTCTGCCTTATATTTTGAATAATCCATGACAACAATACCCCCACCTTTATCTGCTGACGTGATAACTATATTTGTGTTATGTTGCAATTGACAGAACCCACATGGTAAGAGTTGCGGGAGCTAGGTCTGACTCTAAACTGGTTGCAAGTGGCGTTCCCCAGGGCTCAGTCCTAGGACCCCTCCTGTTCGGCATATACTTCTCAGAGATACAGGCAAGCACAGGAGGACTATGGCTGACCATGTTTGCAGACGACTGTAAACTAGGGGCTATAATTGACTCTCCGGCTAACACAGGCATCCTCCAAAAGGATCTCACTGAGACAGATACCTGGTGTCAAAACCATGGCCTCAAGCTAAATGCCAAAAAGTGCATAGTCATCCCCTTTGGAAAAAACAAAGTATCCACAAACTACCACATAGGTGGTGGCCCCCTAAATACGGAAGACGTAATAAGCGATCTGGGGACCCAAGTAGATAGCAGCCTCTCCTTTGATAATCACATTGCCAAAGTGGTTAGAAAATCCTTCTATGTGGCCCACCTAATCACAAAAAGGTTTGCATCCAGATCGAAAGAGGTCATTGGACCCCTCTATGCATCACTCATCAGACCCATCATAGAGTACAATGCCCCATTTGGGATGTACCTTACAAGACACCTGCAACAACTGGAAAGACCACAGAAGTACCTCACCAAGAGGATCACTGGCCTCAAGCAGATGCCCTATGCAGCTCGACTGAAGAATCTCCAGCTGTACTCGGTTGCATACCGCTTATTCAGAGGTGATCTCTGCCTGACATATAAGGCCATGTCCATCCCAGAATTGATGGACATGCTCCACCTAAAGAAAACCGTATCCCCTTGAGCCACACACTCCAGGGATCTAAACCTCACCACAACAATAAATAGGACATGCTAGAGGGATAGATTCCTGTCTCGGAGACTTCCCATGCTCTGGAACAAGATTCAAATCTATATTAGGCAGAGCTCCTCGCTAACCCTCTTCAAGAGAAACGTTGACGAGTGGATGGGAAACGGAAAGTTTACCCCAGGGATCACTTCAATGGCTCTGCTGGACAGAGGCATAGGGAACTAATCTAAGGGGGCGGCGAAAGCCAATATATTCCGGCTAGGCTTATAAATCCCTTCGGGCAGATAGCCTAGTACCTACCTATAAACCTGTAATGCAGTTTGTTTGCCTGGGAAAACCTAAGTGTCAAAAATTATGTAATGTGGGAAGGGCCTTAGAGACATGTCTGTTAGTAATGTTTAAATACTATTTCTCACAAGAGACTTGAAGCATTTTGACTTTGGACATCCAACTTATCAGCACTCTGCCTTGTGCTCACATGTAAGTTGTAGCACTGTGATTTCTTGTAGGAATAGTTAAAGCTAGTAAAGATTAATTAGGTATTTTTCTTTGAAATCAGACCTGTCCTACTGTATTATTTTAAGTTTCTGTGTGATCTCTGAACTCTTAGATATCTCTGTTGTGTAGTAGTTTTGTCTTGTGTTTTAATTAATTAGTAAATATTTTTAAAACCTTCTACTTGTGGCTGATTTGTGTAGAGATAAGCTCTAGAGTACATTGCATATTTATAGAGGTTATTGTAATAGGCCACTCTAAAGTAAGCCTTGACTGTTAGTCATACTACCATTGGATAATAATATTGCACAGTAGTAACTGGACACCCTTTTTAGGTCCTTTTTGTAGCTGATATTATTAATTGGGTGGTGGCAGTAATTACTACCATATAATCTGGGTAAAGGGGCACAGTTGGAGAATCTGTGTCAGCCTTTCCCAGGAGTGCCTGTGAAGTTGTATAAATACTTATCTCAACATGTGTGTCAGCTACTTGGCAGGGACATGAAGCACTGGTTGGACAGAGAGGGTACTGGAGGTTTTAGCTTGCCCAGTTAGGCTGAGACCTGGACCCTATAGCTGTGCCAGTGGGGAGTCTTATTGGGGACCTGGTGAGCAAAGAAGCAACCAACCCCAGACTAACTGTGATCTTTGTGTGCACTTAAGGGAAATTGTACTTTACTGTGTGTATTAGTTATCCTTTTCTCTTGTAGGAGACGACCTCCCTGGTGTTAGTGCTGAGGATTGAGGCTCCTTGATTGCTGGGCCAGGGCACGGTCATCACAGAATGCATCATCATGGACATAATAAACAAGGATATAGGGAATCTCCAAACTCTGCATCCTACACAGTTTGGTTTTGTGAAGGGCAGATCATGCCTGCTCAACTTGGTTGACTTCTTTGAGTCAGTCACCAGAGCTGTGGATGAAGGTAAGGTGGTTCATACAGCCTACCTTGATCTGGCCAAGGACTTTGATACCATTCCCCACTCAGGAATCATAGAAAAATTTACTAAATTAAGTATCAACCCCTATATCACTAGGTGGGTTGCAAAGTGGTTCACAGATAGAACCCACAGTGTAAAAGTAGCTGACTCCAGGTCAGACTGCTGACCAGTCAGGAGTGGAGTCCCACAGGGTTTCGGCCCTGGGTCCTCTCCTGTTTGGTATCTACTTCTCTGAAGTCCAGGCCAGCACGAAGGGACTCTGACAAAGGGCGCAGATGATTACAAGTTGGGAGCTATTATTAACTTCCCAAATGATGATGACATCCTACAGAAAGGCCTCAATGAGACCAACGACTGGTGTCAGAGCCATGTCCTTACGCTCTATGCCAAAACATGTGTTTTCATCCCCTTTGGGAAAAACCCGGTTCCCTTGAATTACCCCATTTATGGTAGTCCACAGAACACAGAAGGTGTTATAAGAGATCTGTTAACACAGGTTGACAGCAACCTCTCTTTTGACCACCACGTTGCCACTGTGGTCAGAAAGCCCTTCTATGTGGCACATCTCATTACTAAGGGTTTTGCATCCAGGAAGAAAGAGGTCATTGTCTCCGTCTACTCTTCCCTCATTTGGCCAATCATTGAGTACAGTGCCCCATTTGGCATGTACCTCACTAGACACCTGCAACAACTGGAGAGGCTGCAAAAGTACCTCACAAAGAGGATCCTAAGCCTTATACACTTGTCCTATATGGACAGACTCAAACAACTCCAACTATTCTCGGTCTCATATCGCCTACTTAGAGGCGATCTCTGCATGACTTACAAAGCCATGTCTGACCCAGCTCTGTTAGAAATGCTACAAATAAAGAAATCCCAATCCCCTCCGCACAAGACGCTCCAGAGACCTCAACCTCATTACCACAATCAACAGAGCATGTTGGAGGGGCAGGTTCGTAACCCAAAGACTGCCCATGCTCTGGAATAGGCTTCCCATACATGTCAAGCAGAGCACCTCACTGGCCGTCTTCAAGAGAAATCTTGATGAGTGGATGGGAAATAGAAAATTCAACCTGGGGATCACTCCAGTGGCTCTACTCGACAGAGGCACTGGGAACTAAGGTTGGGTGGCACGATGCCAGGGTAATCCTATGGGCTAGGTTTGTAAAGGCTCCAGGGCCATTAGCCTAGTACACACCTATGAACCTATATTCCCTTAATTTTAGTAATTCTATCTGGAGTTAAGAATGCTCTGTGCAAGCATTTCCAATTAAAAACTTTCCAGTATTATGTAAAGGATGCATGTTTTATTGATAATAAAATATTTGATTTAATTTCTTCAGTTAACTGTAATGAGTGTCCTTTTGTTATAGAATTCCAATATGAGGATTTGGGTGTTGTTTTATAATTTATGAATATCTTGTAAAATTTCAAAACACTGTTTCCCATGTCATAATCATTCTATATGATTTCATATAGGTATTTCGTAAGTTTATGTATTTCTTTAAATGAAGAATTACTAATTATTCTGAATAAATCTTGCAAATATGTCTGAATGCTTTGCATAGTTAGCCAATTTTGTTGTGGAATTTTGTATGTTGTTTCGATTGTTTGGATATCCAGAACTTTTAGTTCTTTGATGCATTGAAACCAACAAACAAATCCTTTCTGTTCCCAGGAATGAATTATTTCTCTAAATTTTATTTGGATAGCTCTTTGTAACTATGAATGGTGTTAAAAGATCAAACCAGATTTTTAAATCTATATTTGCATTAATAATTTTCATAAATGAGTTAATGTAATAGTTAATCATACGGGTTTTAGTGGGCTTAGTTATGTTATAGGTTCATAGGTTCTTAGGTTCATATTAGGCTATCTGCCCAAGGGCATTTATAAGCCTAGCCCATAGTTATTTGGCTTTCGCCACCCCTTTAGTTTGAATAAAACTTTGCCTATTATTTTGCTGTGCCTCTGTCAAGCAGTGACACTGAAGTAATCCCTGGGGTATATCTGCGATCCCCCATCCATTGGTCAAGATTCCTTTTGAACAAGGCCAGCGAGGTGCTCTGCCTCACATGTACCGGGATTTTGTTCCACAGCATAGGGAGTCTCTGGGTGATGAATCTGTCCCTCCAGCATGTTCTATTAATAACCGTGTCAAGGTTTAAGTCGTCTGCCCTTGTGGTTCTGAGGGATCTAGATTTTTGAGGTGAAGCATATTCATCAAATCAGGGTTTGACATGGCCTTATATGTCAGGCACAGGTCACCTCTGAGCAAGCGGTATGAGACTGAATAGAGCTGGAGTTCTTTCAGTCGGGCAGCATAAGACATATTTTGAGACCCTTTATCCTTTTGGTGAGGAACTTTTGGGGCCTTTCCAGCTGCTGCAGGTGTCTGGTCAGATACATTCGAATGGGGCATTGTACTCAATCATAGGTCTAATGAGTGATGAGTACAGGGGCGATGACCTCCCTTGATCTAGATGTGAATCCCTTCATGATCAGGTGGGCAATGTAGAAGGTTTTCCTAACTACTTTAGCAACATGAGTGTCAAGCGAAGGCTACTGTCAACCTGGGTCCCCAGATCCCTGATGACTTCTTCTGTGCTCAGTGGATTGCCACCTATATGGTAGCTAGGGGTAACCTTGTTTTTCGAAGGGTATGACTATGCATTTCTTGGCATTTAACTTTAGGCCATGGCTCTGGCACCAGTTATCCGTTTCTGTGAGGCCCTTCTGAAGGATATCTGTGTCAGATGTGTTTTCGACTATGGCCCAGTTTGCAGTCATCTGCAAACTTTGTCAGCCATAACCCTCCTGTGTTTGCTTGTACTTCAGAAAAGTAGATGCCGAACAAGAGTGGACCCAGGACTGAGCCCTGTGGGACACCACTTGTGACAGGCTTTGAGTCTGACATGGCTCCAGCAACTCTGGCCCTGTGGGTTCTGTCACTTAGCCAGTTTGCAACCCATCTTGTGATGTATGGGTTTACATTCAAGCTGATGAGTTTTTTGATGATACCTGAGTGGGGTATTGTGTTGAAGGCCTTTGCCAGGTCAAGGTAGGCTGTATGGACTGCCTTTCCTCATCAATGGCCTTGGTGACTGTCTCGAAAAAGTCAACCAAGTTTAAAAGGCATGATCTGCCTTTGACAAAGCCAAACTGGGTTGGATCCAAAGTCTGCAAGTTCCCTATGTCTTTATTTATGAGTTCCATTATAATCCTCTCCATGGCTTTGCAGATAAGGCTTGTCAAGCTAATGGGACGGTAATTTCCAGGGTCGGTGGAGGCACCGCCCTTGTGAAGTGGGACCACAGTCGCCGTGCGCCACTCCTTGGGTACGTATCCTGAGGTGAGGCTAAGATTAAACAGCTGTCCTAACTGCGGGTTTAATTCCTCATTGAGTTCATGGAGCACACAGCCGGGGACACCATCCGGTCCCATGGATGCTGTGTTTTTTGCTTTGGAGAGCAGTTCTCACCTGGGCGTTGGAGATGTTTGGGGGCTACAGTCCTGTGGTATAGATATCTCTCCTTTTGGGGGGGGAGAAGTTTGCACTGAACCTGTCAGCCAGTATGTTGGCAATGTGTGTAGGTTCAGTAATCTTCACATCATTTTGAACTAATTCTGAGCATATCTGGGAGTTTCCTCCTAGGTTTGTAACATAGCTAAAGAAGGCCTTATGATTGTCTTTTGAATCCTTGGCGATTTTCTTCTCAAAATTTGCCTTGGATGATTTTATGAGAGCTCTTAGTTTTTACTTATAATGATCAAGGGTGTCTTACCTTTCAAGGATTTTGCTCTATCTTGTAGTAGCTTCCTCCTTTTGTTGTAGAGCTTGTTTATGGCTGGGGTCCACCAGACTGGATGCTTGCCTTTGGTACAAAGAGTCTTAGTTTTGTTTGGGATTGCCTGATCCATGCAGTCCTGTAGGTGCTGGTAGAAGGCATTTGTAAGTGATTCAGCGGTTTGAGTAATGTTTACCACTGGCTCAGGGACCTTAAAGGAGACCACACTAGTTTTTAGAAGTGTGAAGTCGGCTTTTGAGAAGTTTTTCACTGTGGTCTTTTTTGTTTCAGGTGGGGCGGGATGAGGACCTCCAGCGAGATTAGTTTATGATCTGATCTCACCAGTGAGGGGTATACTTCGGTGTTGAACATTGTGATCCCATGTTCGTGATGATGAGATCAAGTATGTTTTCTCCTCTTGTGGGGATGGTGACTAGTTGTTCCATGGCGTTTGAGTTTATGAACTCCAGGAACCTTTGGGCTAGAGTGTTTGGGCTTGAGTAGTGTTCCCAGTCTATATTAGGGTAGTTGAAGTCACCTAGTATGATGGTGTTTGGAGATACATTTATCCCTCCATTGTTTTCAGGAAGGCCATGTGAGGTTCCTGAGTTTGAGAGGGTGGCCTGTAACATGCTACAAATTGCAGAGCAGTCTTGCCTATGGTTAATTGCACCTGGATGGTCTCCGATGCATCGTGCGTTGCCACCAACCTTGAGGTGTGGGTGTCCTTTATGAATATGGACACCCTCCTTTCTTGGTGTTGTCCGGATTTTGGGGCGGAACGCATGATATGAGGTGAAACCTGCTAGTGCTGGGGTGCTCTCAGGAGCCTTGAACCAGGTTTCTGTCACAGCACAGACATCGATGTTCTCCATACTGAGAAGGGCCTCGAGTGCGTGCATCTTGAGATTGAGACTTCTGGCATTGAGCAGCATTACCCTTAGTTTTTTACTTTTTTGTGTTCTAGGGTGGTAGGTTTAGAATTTGAGCCTTGCCTAAAAAGGCACTATGGGGTGGCAAGAGCCTTTGCCAATATCCAGAAGCCTAGGGTGACAGGTGCAAGCTGTCCCTTGGCAGCGTGGCTTGTCCAGCATGTCATCCCAGGCAGACAGACATTGGATCCCCTTTGAATGACACCAGAATTTAAGCCAATTATTAAAGCTGATCATCTTATCACTGTATTGTGGCATCATTCTAGGTGAAGGTAGGATACTGCTCAAGGTCAGGGTCATACCTGCCTGGGCTACATAATCAGAGAGCTCCTCAATGTCTCTTTTCATGTAGTCCAAGGAGGTGCGTCTCAGGTCGTTGACACCAGCGTGGACAATGACTGAGTCGTGCTTGTACCTGCTGTTGAGAGACCTGAGTGCTTGTGTTATGTGGCGGATTCTAGCGCCCGACAGGCAGCTTACTGTGACCTTCTCCTTACTCAGTCTGGTGGCGGGACGTCAGTGTGTCTGACTATGGAGTCACCTATGACAAGTATGTTTGGTGTTGTATTTGGCCTTAAGGGCAGTGACTGCTTTGCACACTGATTTTGTTGTTTATGTGTTGTTTGTGTGGTGTATTGAATTTGCAGTTGCTTGGGTGTCTGCTTTGGAGGCCTCTGCTGTTTAGGTAAATTTTACTCAGAGCCTTGAGTATGTCTTAGTGTGTTTATGTGTTTGATTCAGTGGTGTGGTTGAGTTATGTGAGACTGGTATTGTGGTGTGTGTAGTTGCCTTCTCCTCCTGCCTGGTCTTGCCAGTCCTGAGTTGAGAGAGCTCAGCCTCCAGTCTGGCTAAATAGCTGCATCTCTCACAAGTGTTAGTGTTACATGGGAGGAGGAGATGGTTGTCCGTGTACATGAGGCAATTGTAACATTGTCTCAGAATTCCCAGATTCACCAAATGGGCAGGAGAGGCGCCAGCATCTGACCCTTGACATGCTAGAAAGAATTATGAGTTGGTATGAGACAGAAAAGTAGTGGGCTTAGCAGGGAAGTGGGCACTCCTGGGGGTTTTGCTAGTGAGAGATTTGTATAATATAGGAGTGCTTGACCTGCAAAGAGAATGCTTATAAGACAAGGGATATGCTTATAAGACAAGTGCTGAGCTTTTGAGAAGAAAAAGCTATTTGGAACAAGTGCTGCACTTTTTAGTGTAGGTGTAAACTGTTTAGGTTCCTAACAGAGCAGTTCTAAGGGAAAAATTGAAGAACAGACTTTCTGGAGCCAGAAAGAGTTTAACCTTGTTTAACCGGCGCTGCCCGATGCTGCTCTAGTGGCAACTCCGCGCTAAATCGCGCTAAAGCACGTTAAAGCGTGCTTGATGGCAGGGGCTGGAAAGAAGCAGGAATAGACCCAAAAGGGAAAATAAAACTACAGTTTCAAGTCAGTAACCACCTATACGGGGGGCAGGAAAGCTGCTCAATGTTAGTCACTGCCACTTATGAACAGAGAGACCCTCCCTCAGCCCAAGCAAAAATGGCCTCACAGAAACTTTCAAACAGTTCAGGAACAGCAAGCCTGTAACAACTTTTTTAACTCTCAGAAAAGTGGGAAAAAAGCAAGATTTTGTTTTTGTTTTTGTTTTTTACAGAGATAGCAGAGGTTCACAAGTAATATCAAGTTATAACAGTGCAGTAAATGACCCCACACATACTAATACATAATATGTGCCATGGCAAATTGTTTTTATCTGTTTGAAATTTTTTTTTTGTAAATCAAAATCATTTATTGATATTACGGTTAGTAATTCTTTCCAATTTGCGGAATAATATGGACTTGTCCAGTCTGAGATTGTGTTAGATATTGATGCTTTGATATATGTTTCTATATCAGGAAAGTTTAATCCTCCCTATTTCCATGGTCTCATATGATGTATTAAAGCTATTCTGTTTCTTTTGGGAAACCATAAAAATTTTATTAAGCATGAGTTTATTTCTTTGAGTATATTCCTTTCTGGTAACAGTTGTATTGCCAAAGCTATATATAGAATATTGGGTAGTAGAATCATTGTTATTAACTGTTGTCTATCCACTTTTCCACAGAGATTTTAATTTCATTGATATTATTGTAGTTTTGTGAGACTAATTTATTATTATCCCTGCATAACTGAATTCCTAGATATTTTAAGGTACATTCTTGTTTCCCTATAATGTGATTCCCCTCCGTCTGCAATTCTTTTTTTATTTAAAAATAAAAATTTTGATTTATTGAAATAAAGTCCTGATGTCCTGTAAAATGTGTCAATTAAAATATCTAATTCTTCTAATGTCTCTTTTGTATTGGATAATGTTAATATGTCATCATCAAAGTGCATTACTTTAGAATTGTATTGTTCATAAACATCTACTTCTTTGATTTTTGTATTGTTACACATTGAATCTGCCAATATTTCAGTAGCCAAAGCAAATAAAATCGGTGACATGGGACATCCTTGTTTAGTACCCTTTGTTATATGTATAGATTCAGAGGTGAAAGGACCTAGCTTAATATACGCTAAATTATTTGTATATATGTTCTTTAGTAGATTAACAAACGAAGGAGGAAATTCAGATACTACTAACATTTTGAATAAATAGTCCCAATTTAGGGAGTCAAAGACTTTCTCTATATCCAAGCCAATTATGAGTGTTTCTTTATTAACATAATCTATAAGAGAAATTATCCTTTTAATATTGTCATGTGTGTGTCTATGATATATAAATCCAGTTTGATCATTATTTATTGTTTTGGATAGTGGTATTTTCATTCTCTTAGTTAATATTGTCATAAATATCTTATAGTCATTATTTAATAATGATATATGTCTATATGAGGTACAGAGGTTTGGGATTTGTTTTCCTTTAGGATTGGTGTGATTAAGGAAGATCTCCAAGAGGGTAGTATTAAAGCTTGTGACTGAATTTCTAATAGAGTTTTCTGGAAGAGGAATAGTATCTTTGAAGGAAAAAGTTTATATATTTCCGTAATTATGCCATCTATACCCAGAGCTTTATTATTTGTACACTCTTTTATTGTATCTGTAATTTCTTTGTAGGATATGGGTGCTTGCAGATCTAGTTTTAATTTTTCTGGTATTTTTTTATTATAGCATTTTTCAACTAGATTTAATTGATCAGTATGTATATTTTCTTATTGGAAATGTTCCATATAGTGATTTCTATAGGCATCAAGAATTTCACCTATATCCGAGATATTTTTCCCTTTCTTTTCATGGAAGATACTTTTAATGTTGTTAGCTTTTGATTGTATTTTAATTCTTGTGGATAAATTATGTAGATATTTGGTAGAAGTGGCCAAGGTATTAATTTTTTGTTTTCCTAAAGCTAAACTAGTTTTATGTGTTAGAATTTCATTGTAATTATTGTTTAATACTTCTACTTTCTTTTTCATCTCCAAATGATTTTTATTTTTTTTCAACTTTTACTGACAAAGGTTTGGATTGTAGATCTAATAATTCAGAATTCCATTCTCTGATTGTTTTTTTGATCAAGTTAGGGTTTTACCATATATGTAAGCTTTTAATGAGTCACATATCAATTTTTTAGTTATCTCTGTGGTGTGATTAATATCGAAGAAGAACTGCAATTCAGATAATATAACCAGGGTTTGAACGCTTTAATTTTAGTTATATATGCTGGAATTCTGTAGTTAAAGATTAATGGTTTGTACCCATTTTGAAGTTTTAGTATCACTGAATTGTGGTCTGAAAAGGGGCAGGGAGTGGTTGAGAAATTAATGATTTTAGAGTGTAAGTCATGGGCAGCAAATATTTTATCTAGTCTAGTTTGGGTACCAAATCTGTGATCTTGATGGGAAAACAACAAAGATTTATCTTCTTTAAATGTGAAAGTATCTACAAGATGAAATTATTCTACCCACTTGTTTAAAGCTTTTGCTACAGCAGATGTACACAGTGGTCTTTTATTTGTAGTTTCAGAAATATCAAATATAAAGTTAAAATCTCCTCCTAATATTAAGTTGCCTGTATAATTATTGGAAATGAAACCCAAGTGTTTTTTTTTTAACAGTTCCTTGTCCAGTGCCTGGGAACCAGTATAGACTGGCTAGGGTTCTGTTATTATATTTAACTATTACTAATGCCATAAGGGCTTCTTTGTCTTCATATTTATAAATGATTTCTGGGTTAATCAAATTTGTTTTCCATAAAATTGTTACCCCTTTTGTCTTTGTCTTATAAGTGGATTGCACCAGTATTGTATATTCCTTAGGATTGCATGTCTAATTGTCATTTGTTTTGAAAAGCGTTTCTTGAAGGAAGACAATTTGTGCTTTGTTCAGTTTTAAATATTTCAGTAGATTTGATCTCTTGCTGGGATTGTTTAAGCCATTGGTATTTAAAGATAATAAAGTTAAATCCATCTTAGGTTATTTAGACTATGTATTTTTTGTTTTATTGTGACTATTAAACATTTTCCTCTAACTATAAAGTATATGTTAGAGCTTTTAAAGGACATTATCAGTTTTATACTTCGGGTGTTTACCAGTAAAGTAATGTTTTGGTCAGGCATACTAAAAAAGTTTTTGTGAAATAAATTTAAACTAATAAATGTTAACAAAACTAAGGTCTGCACTAGACATGGAATGAAAATAATTCCTAATCTGATGGATAAACTTAAGTACATCAGATTATCTGAGCTCCATAAATTGAATTATCATATGGAGAATATTTTGTAATAAGAATAAGCAATATTTATATTATTTTGAACAGATATAGTACTATTGTAGATTAAACAGAATTCTAATACTATATAAATGTCTACTTATTGTATATAAGCAATTAATATTTACATAAAGATGACAAGCATTTCAGTCATTGTAAAGTAGCATGTGTCATATATAAAACCTCAGTAAAAGACTATAACACATAGTTATTTAACATATTCACCCTTATTGATGAAGTTTTCAAAACGTATTACTTAATATAAATAGATGGTAATAATATTTATACCTAATGTTTATAATACAATGTATTTTACTGGATATATCAGAAGTTATATTTCATTGTTTGCCAGCATTTAAGTAATCACTTTGTTTGTTGCTAACTTACTTCAAGCATCAAGTTTGTTTTTTGTAAACATTGATGAAAGTTAGTGTATTTTAATTATCAGTACATCCCTCTTACCTCCATTTCCTGCACATAAGAATTTTCATATTTGTCATTTCTTATTATAAAATGAGTGAAATTATAGGTTAAAAACAACAAATTCACTTACTATGATTAATGATTACAAGTTCCCTTTCCATATTCATAAATTGCCATTTTATGGCATATGCTAAAAGTTTTTAGATTTTTATGGCAACATTCTATTTTGTCTAATCAGCAAAGGTTAAACTGAATAATTATTGTCAACTTAATACTATTTGTTCAGAATGTGATTGTTGCATTCTGTGACATTCCTAGTTCAGGCTTCTATTGTTTCCCTTGAACAACTTTTTCAGTTTGATATCATGTATAAAACATTAGTTACCTTGGTAATAGCTTAAGTATTTTTTATGGTCAAGATGTATTACAAAACCATAATTCAAGTTAAAGCAATTATATGACTTGTTATGCACATTTACTTATATGGGAAAATCATCATGATATTCAATATAGTGCATGTTATTTATGACGAGTTAAAACAGTAGTGTTGTTATACACAAGCCCATGTTATTAAACTGAGTGTCTATTGTCAATTTAATACTATTTATTCAGAATATGATTGATACATTCTGTGACATTTCAAGTTCAGGCTTCGGTTGTTTCTTTTGAACAACTTTGTCAGTTTGATGTCATGTGTAAAACATTAGTTACCTTGGTAACCACTTAAGTATTATATATGGTCAAGATGGGTTACAAAATCTACAATTCAAGTTAAAGCAATTACATGACTTGTTATGCATATTTACTTATGTAAGAAAATCATCATGCTTCCCCTTGATGTTCATTGTAGTGTATGTCATTTATGACAAGTTAAGACAGTAGTACTATTATACATAAGTCCATATTATTAAATCCTGTCTTTAATATCTAAATTCAGCAGACTGCTTCATCTGTATGACAATTATATATTTTATGTCTGGATTTACTAAAATCATACATTACATAACTATTGTGTTTTTTCCCTTTGGCTGTTGCTTAGTTATTTGAGAGACCACAAGCTGTAATGTTTATTTTTATTATTAGCTCCTTCCAAGCATGTTTCTTCAGTCCATAGACTTTAAAATTATGAGACTCTTCTAGTTTCTTATTTGTTAGAAGTATATTTCCATCCTTACATACACACATATCAGTACTTCAAGCACGGGCAGCAATGCCCATCCAGTTTTGTCAGAATACTATTCACTAGTTCATGTGGTGTGTTTCCAGGCTGTTCTTAAAATATCCAAACCAATATTTGTCCTGTTCCATTTTACCAGCCTGTTCCATGCAGTGGCCACTCTGCCAGTGAACCAATCAACACACTTTCCATTCCCATAGATATTTCCAAGAAGGAAATCTGATAACTCTCCAGCACTTCCCGGCAACCCCAAACACCCCTAGAATCAGCTATCCCCATATGCCCACACGTCCACACAAGCTCACCTCCCAGACCACTGCAAAGGGTACTGCACAAGACCAAGTGCTCTTAAGTCTTTCACAATAACTCAGACTTCCACTCTTATGTGAGTCCTTAATGTGTTTGGACCAAAATATATTTTAAGTATAAATTGCGCTTATTTTTTTTAATTTTTATTTTTTTAATCAAGAATCAACTTAATGAGCTAAACAAAGTGTTGGGCGACCATCAGTATGTGTACATGTAGTTTAAAACGGCCCTTTTATTTTATATATATATATATATATATATATATTTTTTAAACCAAAAACATCATTGCCGAGAATCATCTTGGAAGCTCCTCAGAGCCGTTAAGCATTATCGTCACTCTGTCTCCATTACCATAGCAATCTGGGAGCATCTGTGTACTGCATACCAGAGGCTTGCAATGCACCTGAAGCAAAGCTTCACTTCACTGCATCTTCAAGCCTAAATTTCCTCCCTTTCAGAGAGGCAGCAGCCAGGAAAAGAACTGACGGCAAACAGATAAAAAAAAAAAAACTCCCAACAAGTCGCCACAATAAGAGGCAACATACTCCTCCAGCCCTCCCACCTCTCACTTAGCAGATGTACAGATAAACCATACTCTGCCAAAATAATCCCAAATCACAGTTCTATCCACCTCCTTCCCCTGGATCCCGGCTAAAACACCAAATCTCTCTTCCTAATACACATACATCAGTAAACCTCGATCACAAGCTGCAACCCGCAGCTTCCCAGAGACAAAAACGGCAACATATAATAGCTGCCAGACACAGCTGCATCCATGCACACCATATCAGGATTGATCAAACAGCACTCGTAGCTGTTATACCTGGCATAATTGATATTAACTATATTTAGACAGAATAATGATGACGTTTGTACTAAGAGCCTGCTACTATTATTTAACCAGGATATACATGGCATTTCTAAATCTAAAGAAGGCATTCGTCTCCATGACAGCATTTTTTTTTTTTTTTTCCAAAACACTCAACTGTTACTGCTATTATATATGATGTTAATTTGTTACATTTGAGTCTGAACTCTGATGGATGGTACCTTGTTGAATTAGTTAATTAATTACTTAAATTATTACAAGTAAAGTCAATGAAAAATGACCAAGGTGAGTATTCATTGAGTTCAAGTAGGGGAACAGAAACGTCTATGTTTGTATTATATGTTGCTTTGTCGGGCTTATCCATATTGACCTACCTTTGTTTGTGAAGAATTATTGGACTGTGAACATTCTGAATAAATCACTACTGTTTCTCAGTTGTTTAAGAATCCCTCCTTTTTTTTTAAATAAAAACAGATGACAAATGATGTACCATATCAGTTGATACGTTGAGAGATGTAGTTTTAAGAGTTATTTTTTTGGACAGCTATCTTGGAATCTGTTTCTTGTTTCTTCTTTCTAGTATCAGTCCAAGGATTTGTTTCTTTTATTATTTTAAGAGTAGGGGCCATCCATTCCATTTCATCTGGGATAGACACAGTGTTGTTGTTTTTGATGAATGTAGTAGCTTCTTCTAAGTCATTAAAGGTTCTCATCTCATTGGCAAAAAATATTTTTATCTTGGCTGGAAAGGCCAGATGTGCTTTAATGTTGTTTTGTTTCAACAGTTTTATTATTGGCCAGACGTTTTTCCTTTGTATTAGTCTTTTGGAAGAATAATCATTGTCAAACCTTATCAGACTTTGATTGTATTTTAAGGGTGATTTTCTCCAGTCAGATTTTAATATTAGTTCCTTGTCCAGAAATGAAAGAAATTGTATAACTGTGGATCTAAGTGGAGTATTTGTTGAGTTAGAAGCAGGTTTCCTCAGTGCTCTAAGCGCCCTTTCAATTCCAAATGAAAGTCCCTCTTTCAAGTCAAAAATTCAGGATTCCAGGTTGTTAAGAATTAAATAATGTCTTCTCCTTCAGTGTTTTCAGACAGACCATAGACTCTTATGTTGTTTCTCCTTTCCCTGTTTTCTACGTCATCTGTTTTGTTAAGCAGCCATGTATTCTGTTTAAGCAGAAATTCTTTTTGGAATTCTTCCTCTTTGAGTCTCCCTTCAATGTCATTTAGAGGAGTCTCTATATTTGTTATTTTTGGGGTTTATATCATAAGTTCGAATGTTGAATTGTCCAAACGCCAAAACTTCGAACTGGGAAGTTCGAAATCTCAAAATAGCGAAGCCGTGGAACACCGAATTTTTTTCCCAGGGAAAGAATTTGGTGGGCCATTTCTGTGGCTTTGCTATTTCCTCCACTGTGGTGCAATCTCGGAGTTGGTATATTTAAGTAGGG